>NC_072736.1:113674101-113846667 GCF_026930045.1 Uloborus diversus
GTGCAAATACCATTGTAGGTCCACTGCAACGGATTCACCAAACACGATAGTTCAAAACCCAAAGTCGTCCATAAAGAATTCAAGGTTTTCAACTGACCGCCTCTTCAAACCACGAGCGGTCTTTTTTAAAACGATCGGTTGTGGTGTGGAGGATGGAGTCACAGGTGTCCTTTGTTCCCTCCCTGATGCAAACGATCGATGAAGAGGAGCAACAAGTGGGCTGCCTGCCTGATCGGAAACTATCGATTTCCTGGGGTTTCCAATGCCCGGGCCCCCGTCTCTATATATAGAAATGCATCTGGCCGCTGTCTTCTTTGATGGTCCCGGGACGGGGGGATCAACTCAACTCAACGCCGATAAATGGAAAAATTGTCTCTGCCCACCATGTAGCTGTCCATTTTCTGATAAATTTATTTTATCCTTTTCAGAGCAAAAGAGAAAAAAAAGAGTTTTCTCAGGAAAATGTCGTGGAAATCAGTTCCACTATAGCAGGGGATAGGATTTAAGTAAAATTGATGATATCGCTGTCTTGTCTCCTAAAACAAATTTTATTTTATACTAAAATCATCAACAAGTTCAATATTAAAAGTAAACACAGGTTTTTAAGAAAAAAAAAAATGTCTGAGTTTAAATTTTTTTTTAAATTTATTTATTTATAAAGGAACCCGGTAACAGAAACAGTATGACGTGCGTCACAGAGTCTTCAGAAAGTCGGTAGACTATTTCAGACTATTTTAAAAACAAGAAAAACCTGCAACTTCTGAAGAAAAATGTCCTAAATTTCAGTTAATGAAGATTTTTTACCGTATTTTGTGGAATGCTATCCACTAGTAGCATACACTTGAATTATAAATTTCGTAAAAGGCTCAAGTCTAAAAAATTAACATTTTGCAATCAGACAAAATTTTCTGTTAAACTATTAGCCTAGGTGAAAGGGGTTTTTTTACGTCACTTTATCGAGCACAGTGCACATCACAACAAGGCAAAATAGTATACATGAAAGGAAATTTGAGGGAGAAAAAATAATTGCAGTTTTTTTAGATAAGCATTTCTTGAAATTAATTCTAGCATTTGGCGATTTTAGTAGTAAAAACGGCATGTTTTCACAACGCATGTTTCTTAGAAATAGCAAAAACACAAGTTTTCTTTTACATTTCATTATATTGTTACGCATTTTGATTACATTATCAGACAAAAATATGTCCCCCATAATGTTTTCATTAAAAACCGTGCCACTGCAGACTGTCTTCATAGAAGACTTCAAAAGTTTTCACAAGTTTTCCTCTGAAATTTTTTGCAGAAAAACTGACGTTTCTTACCTAAATGGAAATCCAAAATCAGTTTTTTTTTTCTCGCAAAAAAAATGTAAACGATCATGTGTAGATGAAAAAAACAGCGAAAAACAAAATTTTAGGAAATCCTCGAATTCTTTCAAAAATTTGCTATTCAATTATGTTAGCGTCTTATTTTTTCTCATAGGGATTCAGATTTTATGATTAATCTAATGTTGTCGATTTAGCTTGCAGATTTTTTACTTCCTTTTATAACGAGCTGATGTGTGCATCACATTACTTCCTTTTACACCAATTTAATGTTATTTCCCCATTATTGCAATTTTAATGTGATTCAGGAGTCAACTCTCTAAATATCATTAACAATGGCCACATTGAAACCAGATTTTTAAAAAAAATTTCCAAATTTGTAGCCAAGTTAGAGACAAAAACTTGGTGATCAAAAGGCTGGAAATGAATCGCCAAGTGTCCACTAAACTACAACACCATTTGAGTTTGCATCGAAATTAACAATGAATTTACCCCCAAAAAGGTGCAAAAGACTCCTTTAGAAACACCCGAATGCAACCAAAAATGGAGGTGCAAAACTATACCCCACTAGGAATCTACGTACCAAATTTCAACTTTCTAGGACACACCGTTCTTAAGTTATGCGACATACATACACACATACAAACACACGCACATACATACTTCACGAAAAAACTCGTTGTTATTAACTCGGGAAACGTTAAAATGGATATTTTGGGGCGCCTGTACGTGCGGTCGAGTCGGAAAAAAAAACTCAACATTCATTTGGGGGTGAGCAAAATGGTAATTAAGGCCGATTTTTGAGTGAAAATTTTTTCGCGAATACAATTCTTCCTTTTTTGTAAAAGGAAGTAAAAAAGGCAGTATGGTATTCGCAAAAAATTTTCACTCAAAAATCGACCTTAATTTCCATTTTGCTCGTCCCTGAATGAATGTTGAGGAGTTTTTTCGACGAATGCAACCAAAAGGAAAGGTGCACAACTAGACCTCACTAGGACTCTACGTATCAAATTTCACTTTTCTAGGACATACCGTTTTCAAGTTATGAGAGATACATACATACGTACATACACACATACATACGTACATACGGACGTCACGAGAGAACTCGTTGTAATTAACTCGGGGATCGTCAAAATGGATATTTCGGGTGTCTGTACGTTCCTAGGCATATATCCACGTGTGGTCGGGTCGAAAAAAAACCTTAACATTCATTCGGGGGTGAGCAAAATGGAAATTAAGGCCGATTTTTGAGTGAAAATTTTTTCGCGAATACAATACTTCCTTTTTGTAAAAGGAAGTAAAATTGAAAAAAAACTGTAAAAGATTTAACCACTGTTTAACTGCAGAATTTTTCAAATCCATTTAAGAATTTAATATTATTTTTACAACTGAATCTTTTATTAAAAAAACGTGATAAGGATTGATCGCCAAATTTTTTAGAGTGGAATATTTATTCAAATGCATCTATTTTCGAGCTAAAAGAATAAAACTGGGGCGGGAAAGGGAAGACAACCTTGCTTCAAGATTCTTGGTGAACATTCAATTTTTACAACTAAAACTAAAGTTCAACTTTTCCATGAAGAGTTCTGTGAAGCATTAAGAAGCCAGCCTTACCCTCAACCATGTACATCAAAGATCAAGTTATAGTTCTCCTGATATTAGATTTGCTTTTTGAGTGTTCTCAAAATTCTATAAATTTGGGAAAAAGCGTTTTCTGAAAAGTTAGCTGTTTTAAAAGGTGTTCTTTCAAGACACGAAGAAAAGACATTTCAAAATGTCTGTTATGGCTTTAAATATATATATATATATATATATACTATATATATATATATATATATATATATATATATATATATATATATATATATATATTGCATTTTGCTCAATTTTTTTCATATTTTTTTTTACGATTTACTTCTTGAGGACAATTTCTTTAATAAATTGCTTATAGCCGATTTGTTCTTCCGCAATTTTATTTAGGTATATAGCTTGTTTTTTCTGCGTGTAAGCGTCATTGCATTTCCAACCGTGGCACAAAGGAGTATTTGGCCAGTAAAACCGAACAAAAACCAAAATCCAAAAGTTTGACGAATATTGGTTTTAAACCTACTTTACTTCAAGTCAGATAACTGTTCTATCAAAGGACAGCAGTAAAAATCTCACCTGTTGCATTTTCGTTGGTGTGCGCTCGTCAGAACTTAGACCTTGTTGGAACTTCTCGCTTTTGTTTTCGACGCTTTTCATGCTAAGTCTCCGTTTTATTGTTACTGTATTTGAATGTGACGGGATTTAGTAAATATAACTTTTGAATATGGAAAAGGGAGGTATGTAGCTCCATCTAAAATCCTGCTTCGTTGAATTATTTTAACATTTGTGATTTTCTTACGTCAAAATTGGGTGTTTTTCACTAAAAGTTTTAAAGTTTTTGTTCACTTTCCGGGCCGAGTTGGGCTGAACTTTTGTTATGGGCATAGAATATAGATTGTCTGTTATATTCTGTAAAACATCTTCCTCCTATTTCCGCCTTTTTTTTTTTTTTTTTACCAGAATAGGATTACATGATGTTATGAAAGAATGCAAAGCCATGATACTGGATAGAAAGTTTACATTGTCGGAAGGAAAACTTGAAGAATTAGGGAAATGGGCAGATGATATTGAGTCGTGTTTTGAAGCATTTTTAAACCGAGTTCAGTTGTTAAAGAGGCATCTGAATTCTATATTGATGATCGTTTCTTCAAAAATAAAGAACAGTGGCTAAGATATTTCATTACTGGTAGACAAATTCTGCGCAATTAGCAAAAACCAACAAAGTCCTCTCAAGAACTAAATTGTAAAACTAAAGAACTACAAAATCAGGTACCTGTTGAAGAGATGACAAGTGTAGTTGGTATAGGCCAGTGCACTATAAAAACAGTGATAAATCAAAAATCATAAGATAACTAAATTCTTTACCAACCGGATCAACCAAACTTCGAAAAAACTATTATTTCCTCTATAATAATCTAACAGTTGTTATGAAACAGACACCTCAAGAGGCTCTCGCAATCTTTGCAGACAGAGACTTCCCTAGAAGGCAGTGGAAAGAAATTAAAATGATAACAAAAGCAATTACCCCTAGATGTTTAATTGTAGAAAGTGTTTAGAAGGAATGTTACCCGGATGAGGACCCAGTACTAGTAACGAACACTGTCTCTGAAATTCAACTTCACGTACTGCTTGACCACGATGGGTTACGACTGTATAAATAATACACACTGTTAAAAATTCAGGAAGATTTTCTGGTAATTGTTACTGTAAAATGGTGGGCTAACGCATCGCTGATTTGTACGGTAATTTTTACCGGAGAAATAAGCGATCCCAGCGCCAATTGGTTGCTGCGGCCTACCAAGGAAACCGTAAAATTTTACAGTAACATTTGATTTTTACGGTAATAGTTACTGGCAACATGGATGCCAGTAACAATTACCGTGAATTTTCCGGAAAATTTTTAACAGTGCAGGGGGGGGGGGGAATGTCTTCAGAGGGAAAAAAGCAAACTATGGTACTGATATAAAAATAGGGCTATGATGGGTACCAGCAGACACAGTATAAACAAAAATTTTAAAACATTACCGAAAACGATGCAAATATTAAACAGAGCTCACATTACTAATTGTAATTATGGATGGTGAAGGAAACAAAATTACAAAATACTGTTCCTTCCTCTGTTAGATTTTGTCGACCCATACGAGTATGATTAGCATCCTATGCCTGGTATATATCAATTTTCGATGCCAGGTACTAAAGTTTACCTATCAAGCAATCCAACCAATTTCAGTTTTCAGAGAAGGCAGCTGTAACCCGCAATAAGCCAGCGCAGCATCACCGAGTACATTTTTCACGGTAATTTTCACGAGTGGATTGTAGCAGATGCAGACTAAACAGACACTTGGGAAATTCTAGCTCCTACTAAAGAAGTGGTAGTAGACCCAGGCAGTTCTAAAGAACAAAGTCGTTTTAAATAGAAGGAGTAAATATGATGGTCGCAAGACGTAAGCACGCAGTAATAAATACTAAATGAGCAACCGTTTAATTGCAATAAGTCTATAGAAGAGAAAAAAAGATAATTTTCTAAGAAATATCTTTTTTGATTTAAATAAACACCTCATTTTGATCAAGTAGCAAGTTTCTATGCATTATATGACAAAAAATCTCATCAAATAATTTTGTCCGGTTTTTTGATACAAATACTCCTATGTGCGTTGTAGAGCAGACTTGTATAGTCCGACCGCGAACAAGTGACCTTTGTTTTTGACCCAATTTGTTAAAACGAGTCCATTCCTTAAAATAGATTTTTTTAAAAAAGGAAAAAAGAACACGTGCCACACACACACACACACACACATATTTTGGAGTTTAGCAACATTTTGGCGATATGAGAAAAAAAGAATGCTATTAGTATATTTTCGATATGTGATTACTTAGACCTGAAAGGTTTAAGTTGCAGCAATAACTGGATTGAGTTGATGAAAAAGTAAAAATGACAAGCTTTGCATTCTTTATTGTAACCCCACTCTCGCCAATTTTCATTTGAAATTAATTACAGGAGGCGTTGTTATCTCTGACCAATGGCTGTTAAAAGAAGTAAAACTGAGATCCACTCACTTACGTGACCTGTCCAATGAGACATCTGTTTTGATCGCACAAAATTTAAATGTTTTACCTCTTTGGCTAATTTCTAAAATTCCAAGGTGACGTATTCAAGCTCTAGAACCAATGACGCGCCTGCAAATTCCGTTCCTACTTTCCTCTCCATATAACCCCCTTCACTAAAATGAACAATTTTGAAACAAGAAGGGGCCAAGGGCCAAACTTTTTGCGGTCAGACTTTCTTATGTGTTAATTTACAATTTAAACAGCTAGAGTAGAATTTTATCCCGGAAAAGCAACTGTTCAGTAGACATTAGCTTAAGAGAAAAATACGAGTCTGAAAACTAAAAAGTAAGTGTGTTTAACAAAATAACTACTAATATTCTCTAATTAGACACCCAGAATAGATTTACAAAATTTAATGTAATTCTTAAAAAGGTCGCCCTTAAAAGACAAACAGCGTTTTGATAAGCAGTAAGATAATATTTTTAATCTGTCCAAGTTATTTTCTTGTGTTACGATTTTCAAAACAATCTGCGAATTTTTTACACCTTAAAATGTCAAAATTGTCATCTGATTTTGTATTTACTAGAAAAGTTTTTTGGGGGAATTTAAGGTATTTTTACATTTGGAGGAAAACGAAGTTAGTGTAAAATTTATTACTTTTACTTCGATTCAGTAAAGTAAGAACTACAAAAGTCAATATTTTACTAAACGGAGAATAATATTACGTTCATGAATACAAATACAAATGTGACGACCAGCAACAGGCTCTGGGCCCCGCTAAGCTGGTCCTAGTCAGTTTACCAGTCCCCAATGAAGATCAATGGCCCTCCTAAAGCAATCCACCTCCCTGCTCATTACCGGCTCTTCCAGTAAGCTGTTCCAAGTGCTCACCATCCTACTAAAGTAGTAGTTTTTCCTGCTTTCCAAGTTAGCCTGAGATTTAAATAGCTTAAAACAATGACCCCTCGTCCTGCTTTCCGTGCAAAAATTTAATTCATTAACATCTTTCCGTTTGATAAATTTTAATAACTGAATCATGTCCCCTCTGACTCTCCTTTGCTCCAGGCTATACATATAAAGCCTACTAAGCTTGGTACCATAATGTGAATCTGAAAGTCCCCTTACTAGTCTAGTTAACCTTCTTTGAACCTTTTCCAATACAGAAATATCTTTCTTCAGATAAGGCAACCAAAACTTAACAGAATACTCCAAATGAGGTGGTCTTACTAAACTCCTATATAAAGTCAGAAGAACCTTCTTAGATTTGTTTGAAATAGATCTATTGAAAAAGAGATCCCAAGCATTCTGTTAGTTTTGCTACTTGCTATGTTGCACTGTTGACTAAACTTGAATTCCAGATTTATTAAGATTTCCAGATCCATAACATTTTCTGCCTGACTGACTAATGACTGAACCCTGTAAACTATAACTCGTACGCTTATTTCCATGACCCTAAGTGTAGCACTTGACATTTCCCTACATTAACTGCCATACCCCATCTATCCGCCCCACTTAGTAATATGATCTAAATCCTCTTAAAGCTGTTTTACTTGTTCTTCATTTTCGACGATCCCCATAACTTTTACATTATCAGCAAAACAATTCATGCTTCCAGAAATATTTTCATTAATGTCATTCATAAAACTAATCAACAAAAGAGGCCCTAAAACTGATCCCTGAGGAATCCCATTTAAAGCATCACTTCATTTAGAATGATTTTCCCTCACAACTACTCTTTGCTTCCCTCCAGTGAGCCAATTTCTAAACCAAAGTAAAGTTTTTTCCTCCCAGTCCTATAACAGCTAGTTTGGTGAGCAGAACAACATGCGATACTTTGTCAAAAGTTTTTTTTAAATCAATATAAACAACATCCACTTTCTTTTTTTTTATCTAAAGCTGAGGTAACCTTGTCATAGAAATGCAATAAATTAGTAGCACACGATTTACCTTTCCTGAAACCATACTGCAAACTAGTCAACAGACTATTTGTCTCGAAGAAATTCATAATTTTAATTTTGATCAGAGTTTCGAAAATTTTACAACTCACTGAAGTCAGACTTACAGGTCTATAATTCCCTGCACTATCTTTAGACCCTTTCTTCAAGAGCGGTGTTATGTTAGCCAACTTCCAGTCCTCTGGCACTGTCCCCGAGTTATAAGAAGCATTGAAAAAACACTGGACAAAGCATTTAGAGGAGCACATGGTTTTAACAAAGTTACGCACAGATGTATACTATAAAGTAACATAAAATAAATAATCTATAATTTAATGCCTACCAGGAAACAGAAGAAGAAAACTTTATATGAAAATCAGTTTTCATGACGTCAAAAACCAGAAAAAGGAGACAAGGGCAGAAATCAGGATATTGCAGAAGCGTTTGTTTTATTGCTGTAACTGTGGAATTCGATTGCGCAGTATTTTTTCATGAGACAAGGTTACTTGAGAATGTCTCAACAACGTGATTTACCGGAATCCATGATATGGCGTGTTATAGGCAGAGTGGAATCCGGGCCAACATAACGTAGTCTCGCGGATGATGTTGGAGTCTCCAGAAGTGTTGTTGAAAGGCAGTGGAATCGATTCCAAGAGACAGGAAATGTTAGAAGTTGACCCGGGCAAGATCGGCCGCACGCCACTACAGCAACTGATGACCGGTATATACTGTTAACAGCCCGTCGAAACAAAACAGAGAATGCTACGCAGCTGCAAAGACAGTTGCTCTTGGCAACAGGACGAAGGATGTCCAACCAAATAGTGCGTAATCGCCTTCATGAGGGAGGGCTCTATGAACGTAGGCCAATGGTCTGCATTCCGTTGACCCCACGCCACCGATCGGCCCGAAGAAGATGGGCTGCTGAACATCGAGATTGGGAGCAACATGTTTGGAGTCAAGTGCTGTTTACAGATGAGTCCCAAATCAGTCTGGAGTGACATTAGACATGTTCTGGTATGGAGGGATAGGGGCTATTGAAATAACCCCGCATTCATTCGTGAAAGGTCACAATACAATGGAGTTGGTTGGATGGTATGAGGTGGAATCAGCATGTGCGGACGTACGGACCTGCATATCATT
Source organism: Uloborus diversus (assembly GCF_026930045.1). Lineage (NCBI taxonomy): Eukaryota > Metazoa > Arthropoda > Arachnida > Araneae > Uloboridae > Uloborus > Uloborus diversus. The sequence continues at coordinate 113,683,136 of NC_072736.1, forward strand.
CGGAATGGCACTTTGACAGGCCGAAGGTATGCAGACGACATACTGCGACCTCATGTCATCCCTTACGCTGGAGTCATTGGAGATTCCTTTGTTTTCAAGGATGATATTGCCGGACCGCACACAGCTCGTCTGGTGGAGAACATGCTTGAAGCTGAAACAATACAGCGTATGGAACGGCCAGCGTGCTCTCCTGACCTGAATCCAGTTGACCATGTTTGGGACATCGACGACGCATTGCTGTGCGACCAAAGCCGTCTGTTTCTGTTTGAGACTTGGAGATTGCACATCTTGAGGAGTGGAAGTGTATTCCCCAAAGTCAGATTGATAACCCCATCGCATCTATGGCAAACAGGTGTGCAGCTGTCTTAGCTGTTTGATTAGATAGACCACATGCCCTATTAAAACCTATGTATCATGTGTAAACAGTACCTTTTTTTCACCGTTTGCATGTAACCAAATTTTTTCCCTAAATCATCTTTTCATGTTTTTTCCATATTTTCAAAGAAATAAAGCTTAATTCCAAATTTTTATAAGTCTTTTTTCTGTATTGCGCATTGATACGCGTGTACTATCCATTGTATTCCAATACGTGGCTGTGTCGCACGGTTTTCTTCACTTTTTTTCTTGATCCCCCTAATTGTTTTGAGCAGTGTATTTAAAATAACATCCACTAATTCCTTTGCACATTCAACTAAAATTTTTGGATAAATATTATCTGGTCCTGGAGCTTTAGTTGCTTTAATCTTTTTCAAATTAAATAGAACCTCCTCCCTGGAAAATATGAAATCCTCAAGCTGTATAATAGCTTGTGTCTTGTTAGTGTCGACTGTTGACCAACCCTAGCAGACACCAGATCCCACATACAGAAAAAAAATGCAGTTCTCCAAATCCATCCAAAAAATCCAGCCAAAACTCTTACCTTGACGGCCAAAGTTAATGGTGCTCTGATTCTTCAGATTACCATGACGACGGCTGTTTTTGATATTTATTTAAAGAGCAACTTTTTTTTTCGTCATAAATACAAATCTTCTGCGTTTTTTCTTTTTCTTTTAATTCAAGGTTTAACTTAGGCATTACTTTACATTTAAAAAAGGGTTTTTTTTTTGTGTAAAGTTACGTTTTTTAGAAATAAGCACCTATGCAGATGAACTTAAACAGCAAAATATTTCGTCAAAAAAAATAAAATTTCCAGGGTACTAATTTCCGTCATTTAAGATTGATAGCAAATAAAAATACGTAATGTTAATACACTGTAAATAATCATTATGATAAGTGTATTGGTGGACATCGGTCATAAAATCTTTATCTTTACTACCGCATCCTAATCACCATTTCTGTTTTTATGGATATGACTCGTATTACCTATTTTAGAAAATCACCAGCCATTATATGACAGGTGCCATTCTACTTGTAGAAACAAAAAACCCTACGAGTGAGATCCTATCGTAATTCATGACTAGGAAAAATGTAATTTGAATTCAAAACGTCCACTATTTACTTCCTTTCACAAAAAAGGAAGTATTGTGTTCGCGAAAAAAAAATTCACTCAAAAATCGACCTTAATTTCCATTTTACTCACCCCCGAATGAATGTTGAGTTTTTTTTTTTTTTTTTTCCGACTCGACCACAGGATAAGTGCCTAAGAACGTATAGACACGCGAAATACCCATTTTGACGATTCCCGAATTAATTACAACGAGTTTTCTCGTGACGTCTGTATGTGCGGATGTGCGTATGTATGTCGTATAACTCAAGAACGGTATGTCCTAGAAAGTTGAAATTTGATACGTAGACTTCTAGTGGGGTTTAGTTGTGTACCTCCCCTTTTGGTTGCATTCTAGTGCTTCCAAAGGGGTCTTTTGCCCCCTTTTTAGGGGGAAATCATTGTTAATTTTAATGTAAACTTAAGTGGTGTTATAATTTGGCGGACACTTGGCGATATATCGCCAGTATTTTGGTCGCCAAGTTTTGTCGCCAACTTGGCAACAAATTTGGCGATTTTTTTTTTTTAATCTGGTTTCAATTTGGCCACTGTTGGTGATATTTAGAGAGTAAACTATTGAATCACATTAAAAATGCCAATAACGGGGAAATTACATTAAATTGGAGTAAAAGGAAGTCATGTGATGCACACATCAACTCGTTTTTAAATTGTTTTTAAACCGTTGTAGTTTTTAAATGACGCTGAAATTGCGAAATTTTGCGAGCACCTGAACTCGAATGATACTTTTGCGAAGCAATTGGCGAGGACGAGGGCGAGTTTATTAGATTATGGAGACCTAATGATGAGCTTAAAAAAATATTTCGTGACAATTTGTCCACGTAAATTTTGACTCGCATAGAAAATTAATAAAGTGTGTAGAATATTTTTCTTTTTGCTTGGGGGTCATATGCCTTATATATGCGTACATACAAACATAATTCATGCATCCTCATCTACAGAGAGATATATAGGAGATAAAATACATAAATTGTTGAAAACTTACAGCAACATGACTATGAATTGTGTCATTTTATTTGCTAATCATCGCTCAATTCACATTAGCATTTGAAATCGATTCCCATCCTTATAATTTGCAGCCCACACTAACTGTACTTAAAAACAGATGTATCCTTTGCAGCTCTCTAAATTTCTGTCTCGACGCGTCGTATCCAGAGCGAAGGTACAGCATATTAAAAGCCGTGTCGCAAGTCTGTAACAGTGAATGAAAGGTAACAACTCAACTTTTTCTAAAAATTTTCTGATTTTAAATACTTTCGACGAAAATTAGTTAATAATTCTAAAAGCAAATACATTGTTCGATGCATGAGCGAAATATGCTCCTCTGAAGCCCTTCAGTTCTTAACGCGTTTAAACATTTTCTTTTTGAAAGTGTACAACTAACTCAAATTTCAAAATCAGAGGAAATTTATCGGCAGTCATTGAATTGCTCTTAGACGAGCTCTTTTTTTTGGGGGGGGGGGGGGGAATGTACCTGAGAAAACTTGATCAAATTCCAAGACACTCGAAAAGCGTAGCAAATCTAATAGATTCAGAACAATAACTAAATCGCTACCATAGAAACACAAAACCGACATTTTTCTTAAATCCATTCCACCATCCACAAAAAAAATCTTTTGAACTGGGAAAAAATCGAGGGAAAAGAAGACGACCATTGTCTCTAAAGCTTCAACTAGAAATCCAATTATTGAGGCGTGGAAACATTTCGCAAGTGCTGACTTTCTTGTGTTACCATTTGCTTGTCTTCAAATTAATTAGTTTAATATTAAGATTCCTCCAAATTGAACTTGGTGCTTGAGCAAGTCTGACAAAGTAACAAATCATCGTAAGCAAAAGGTATTGTTTTTAAACTAATTATCTTTTATTGCAAAAGATGCGTTCCAACTATGTTTACGAGATTTTTTTGCGCAAGAATTTACTTTAAAAAGGCAATTCTAGTTCATGCTAAGGTCTAATCTTTATATAAATAAAACACAAGCCACAAATTTGTATGTTCGGGGTAAACTCGGAAATTACCAGGCCGATTTCGTTGAAATTTTCAGTTTTTATAGCTTAGTAATGGGAAGATTTATAGAAGATTCGAAAAAATTCAATGAATAGTTCTTTTTTAAGCAAATTTAATTTTTTGACCAAAAAAGTGTTCTTCTAATTTAAATAATTATCGTATTTTTATGATATTGGTTTCATTCGCAAGAGGAAAACATACACTTTTAGAGCATTTTCAAAAAACGGAAAAAGAACGGATGCGAGTAATTAATGAGGAAAAAAGTTATGAGTATTTTAAGTAAGGAAAAATCCTTTTTTTCCCCGACATTTGCATCGTTGCCATTTTGCTCTAATTTGGAACAATAATATTCTTCAACTTGTAAGCAATAAAAGTTTTGAACTGTAATTAAATGAGATTCTCGAAATATGCATTTTCAAGAAAGCCATGCATGATATGAGCATCGGATGAAACTATGTACTCATTTATCTAACTATATTATAAAAATATAATAACGGCATTGCAGTAGCCAATCAAATTGTTGAAACATCATGGAGTAGAATAAAGTTATTGTTTAACAGTGACGCGCGGCTTAGCTTGAAATTAGTTAAAAGCAATTATAGCTCACGTTATGATTACCTTGGAAGTTTTGAACAAATTTTATCACATGTAAAAAGTGAGGTTTTCCGCTTTGCACGATTGATTACGGTAATATTACAAACAAATTCTAAATAAACACATGAGGATCGGATGTCACTTTCTTTCACTACTTCAATACATTTCCTGCAAAAAGAATCTTTTAAAACATTTTCTAGCTGCATTGTACGGATAACCTCGAATATTGCGTTATTCCCTTGGAAAGAAAAAAAAATATGGTATCACGTGACACATGCTCAGTATTTTGTCTCAAAGCAGTAAAGGTAAATTTAATGCTAAATTCCAGCTAAACTTGGTTATTAAAACGCCCCCGTCAAGACAAGGACAACAGTTCCAATAAATCCACATAAGCCACGGTGCCTAAACGGCATCGTTAGATGAAAAAATCTTATTGAGTATTAGACACATTCTCGAAAAAAAAATAGACATAATAAATGCTCCTATAACCAATGAAATGTGCCTAAGATGCAAAATTATCTTTTAAGAAATCCAATCTTCTTACTTCTATCTCAATATTTTGCTTGAACAAATTAATGCTGCCAACTTCTTTTAAGTGAAATATTTACCCTGAAGCGTTTTATGGAGTGAGATTTATTCTACCCGTTTCAAACTTCACGCTTAGAAAATATAAACTGAGGATTTGAAAGCTTTTAACACAAGGGAAAAAGGTTTTCACATTAAAAATAGATTCAATAAGTGTAATTGAAAATTCACCTGAAGCACTCAACGAAGCTTCAAAGTGTACTACTAATGCATGGCTATGGGTATTTTATTTTAAGAGTTGATATATTTATGAGTAAAGAAAAAAGTGTGTTCTGTTTCTTCTTCAAAACGATTTTATAAGTTAACTACGTGTTATACATATTAGAAAAATCCGTCGTCGTACGACGAGGGCAAATTTCTTTTTTATCAGTGAGATTGGCCTTCAAATTTGATGTGTTCCGATAAATATCTGTACCTCAAAGCCAGACTAACGTAAATCAGATTTTCACTACTTTTCAGGAGAGCGTAAAAACGTTGGTCTACTGCATACGATGTTGGGACTCGGGTTCTTTTAGAACTGGTCAATTAATATGTTTTTTTTTTCACAAAATTACGTTGTCATGGCTTAAAGAAGAATTGGATTCATAGAGTGTGACTGACTACCGATGAGATGGGAAGACTAACACCTGGTGCGGGAGTGGACGCATCAATTAGTTTTCAGGCGTACTACTTTTTTAAAGTGATATTACCGAATTATAGGTGCTCCAACAATGAAATGATGCTCTCACGCTAATCATTTATAACCTATGTGGTATAGATTGACAGTGATATATCCATTATCGCGAGTTTTATTGTTAGTGACTTCAGAGCGTTATTCAATCAGTGATTTTGGCAGTTATATATGTAAGGATGTATATGTGGGCCCTCGATTTTACGTTGTTCGTTTCATATGCTTTCCCCCTTCCGACGTCATTTTCTGCTGGTCTCTGAACAAGGCTCTATACTGATAATATTGAAATATTCCGGATTTTTTGCGCAATCACGATTGCTTATTGTTCTCACTTGACTGTTTTGATGTCCTTTGATTTTATTTTCCCACCGCCACCCTCCGCAGCACCACCGTCGACCGGGTCCTCACGATGCTGCTCCTACAGCGAAAGCCGTCTCCAGGTTGCATCCATGTCCTACACACACGCGCATACATACACAACTACACACACACACACAAACACATACACACACAAAAACATACAAACACGCATAAACACAACAGACACAAACATACATGCCTGCACACAGACACAAACACACATGCCTGCACACAGACACAAACACACATGCCTGCACACAGACACAAACACACATGCCTGCACACAGACACAAACACACATGCCTACACACACATACACATACCCCCTACACACAACACACACATACCCCACACACACAAACACACGCCTACATACACACACTCGTGATTGCGAAAAACATAATTTGAATTCAAGATGTCAATTTTTTTTTATTTTTTTTTTTTTTAAGTTATTCTTGTTTAGGAAGTCTCCTTAATATGTTTTCTATATATATATATACCAACAGATCAAAATAATGTTTCATCTGCAAGACTCGCACAATTTTTTTTTCTCTTTAAGATTTCTATTTTCTCAAGATAAATTTATTTTACAGCTGTTCGAAGCAACTCTGACTTTTTTTTTTGTTCTGTCTAATTGTCCTTTGTTTGCGAGAGGGATTCCCTATCATCATTCAATCTCACTTCATAAGAAATGAGGACTAGAGCTGCTGACACTGTTCTTGAACGTTTTCCAGAAGTGACGCATGATTCGTCTCGTCACAACATGAATGCCTTCAATATCCGATTTACTGCCCGCATTCGATGATAATGATGAAGACGAAGAATAAATAATTGAGGGCGTCCACACTGGCGATCAAGTGATTCTAAGCAAACTCGAAAGCAATTTTAGTTTGTGAAGGCCAAATAAGAAGCGAAGTTGCAAAAATTGTTAGTATCGATTGTGATATAAATGAAATTGTATCTAATATATAAATATACTGGCTCTCAAAAAGGTTCGTAGACTTTAAAAATTTTTAGTAAAACCAAAATAACGCGAAACTGAATTCGAATATGAAGTCAAATATTTTTTAACCTCATTCCTGTGTCATTCCAAATAAAACCATGTAATTTTTTTTCAAAATATTGACGGATCTTCTTTTTGAAAGGGGTCAAAAAACGAAGAGACAGAGAAATAATACGCCGCAAAAGTCATCGTACACTCAAATATTTTCGAATAAATTCATGATTAAAATTATCATATGTCGTTTTTTTCTTATTATTTTTGCATTGTGTTGACACTTAAGAGTCATTTGGCTTTAATTTTTGTTTATTTATTCCTCAATATTGTGCTTATTACTTTAAAATGGCTGGTATTCGTAAAAAACTATAAACACCATTCGAAATTTGATTTTTTTTTCCTCACAGTGGAGGTTAAATTAGTTTGAAATGTCTCTAAATTAGTTAATTTATTCCATTCTATAGTAAAGTGCTTGATAAAATGCTTTAAAAAATAGAATCGGACCGAAAACAAGGCAAGAAAAGGTCAACCGTCAAAGTTGACAAAGCATAATCGGAGATTTACAGTTAAAAAATTCGTGAAAAATACATATTTGAGTGCTGTAACAGTTTCTGCAAAATTTAATGAAAAAACTTACATTTAATTTTCACCTAAAATTTTTCGCCAAGTTCTCTGATTAACTGGATTAAATGGAAACTCTTCCCGCAGAAATTTCCTGTTCGTGCGAAAAACGGAAAGCTTACGCTTTTTGTCACAAAAAAAAATGATAAATAAGCTCCAAAGCGTTTTGGAATAACGTCTTATTTACAGATGAAATTAAATTCAACATTTTTGGTTAAATTTTTGTATAATTGTGAACAGAAGAAAAAATGAGGAACTTGATCGTAAGAACTTAGTTGGATCAGTTTATCAGGACGGTGAAAGGGTTCTTGTGCAAGGGTGCATATCAGCATCAAGACTTGGTAGTTTGGAATTGTTTGATGAAATAATAAATTATGCTCTTCCTTTAAATATTCTAAAGACCAATTTTAAACTCTTAGCCAAAAAGTTGGTTATCGGAAACAACTTTGTTTTTTTTATCAAGATAACGATAAGAAGCACACGGCTTTCAACGTTTACGTCTAGTGCCTCAAAAATTGTCCTAAAGTTTAGAAAATACTCCCTTCAATCTCCAGATTTGAACTTAATGTAACATATTTAGAGATATCTGGGGGCTAGATTACGAAAATACGGCTTTGAAACGAAAATAGAGCTAAAAACAGTAACGCTCGAAGTGTGGTCGAACACTTACTCAGAAATTACGCAAAAAAAGGAAGAAAAAAGAATGAAATCTATTCCAGACGTTTAAAAAGTGTTATTGATACTGCATTATATTCTACTAAATAATTACTTAATAAAAAGTTAGATTATTCAATAATATATAGACATTTTTTAAAGTGTACAAAGACTTTTGTGAGATAAAATTTCCGGCACATTTTGGTTTTTGATTTTTAAAAATTAAGTTTAAATAATTTTTAAAAAATTTCATGTAGTTTTGTTGAAAATTGATCATAGATCTTATAATTAAATACCTATACCGAAATAATAATTCCGACCAATGGATAGGGTCCTATTTCATTGAAAGTCGTAGGTGTACGAACACTTTTGGGAGCCACTGTATATATATAATGAGTGGTGAGTGAAGTGGGAAAATATTTTCACAATATGCAACCCACCTATCCAGCAACATTTAAACTATGTTCATCAATATATGGTTCATTCCAATCAAATAAAAACTGTTCTAAAGATCAAGGTAAAAATTATGCAAACATTTTCAAAATGTTCCTCCCATACTGTAATAATTTGTCAGTTATAAGAAAATATTTGTTATTAAAAAATGATAAAATTTTTGTAACAAACATTTTCAAAATTTATTGGGATCTACTGATATCCAGTGCAAGACTAATTTAGTTAATGCTAGTTATAACAATGTTAGAATGTTCAAATTAGATCAAAAAGATATTCATTAAAAGTTTTCCACAGGTTTCAAAAAAAATCCACTTGCCATTTTAACCTGTAGAACAAATCTTCAAAATTCTAAGCAAATCGAAAAGATACTCTTTATTATCGTTCATTTTACTTCATAAAGCCCCACTCGCTTCTTTCAACTCTAACAATATCATAAAACACATCGAAAAGATATTCCTCAATATTGTTCATTTGATTTTAAGAAACGCTGCTCGTACCGTTCAAACTTCGCGCAATTGGGCGAATAAGCTCTCTAGTTCGCTTCTCTCAGAAATCCAATTATATCGGAGTAAAACATTTTGCTAGGTCCTCCTCTGATCTCCCATGTCGCCATTTCCTGAATTAATTAGGGTCGGCGAGGAATTAGAATTTCTATGATGAAAATTGAACTTGGTGCTCCGGTAATTTTCATTCCGTTACACAAGTTCTCAGGCGCAAAAGTAATTATTTTTGTCGTAATTAATTTTTCGAGGGATATTACTTGCTTCGTTTTTTACATCGTTTTTCCGCTATTAATGAACAATGACAAACAGATTTCCCGGAAATATACCTTGAGAGTTTCGTTTATTTATTAATTTTTTATTTATTTTCTGATTTAAATAGTTCAGATACAATTGTAAATAGTTGACAAAAGGTGCATTTTTTATAAACTTTTTTATTAACGGCGCACACAAATAACTAATCACTTCATTAACTTAGGTTGAATTTTATATGCATGCGTCAAAATTAAATCTTTTGTTTATAGTCCAACGTATTTTTATTAACAACTGTTTACTCGCTTTTGTTGTGGCATTGGCAACCGTCCAGTTAAGACGAGTCCATATGAATGAGGGGAGAAAGTTGAAATTGGATTCACTTGTTTTGCTCATTTCAATGAGAATATGCTTAATCGGCTTACACATATCTGCAAAAGCTGGCATCCCTGCAAACTAATAGATGCGCCCCTTTCAGCCTGTAAACCGGATGTTAGCCTTTCCATCTCATCGGTGGTCAGACAGTACATCAAAACTCTAATGCAGAACCTTTAAAATAAATCAATGTTAAATTTTATAAATTGAGTGACGAGAAAAAGAAGAGAGTGATAATAATTTTTTTAGCACGAAATATATTCCGCAGCTATTTTTCGTTGAGTTTTTGCATTTCTCAATTGATGTTAAAATATGTATTGTCTTTTTGTTCTTAATAGATGTCATTACACTACGCAACAAAACTTCATTCTATGTTTGCTACCGTGAAATGTATAGCCTTAAATCAATACTCAGGCGAAAGTTTTCAAATCTAGTCCTTATTTGCTTTTTGATCAGATTTATTTACTGTCTGACCACAGACTGCTTGGATACAAGATATGAGATGTAATGTGGGCATTAAACTCCACTTTCTCCATAGTCACCTCCATAGCTCTCCTGAAAATCTAGGAGATTTCAGTAGAAAGCAAAAACATGTGTCCCTGGATTTTCGCGCCATGGAGGAACGAGGTCAAGATTTTTGAGAAGCAAACATCATTTTCATATTCTCTAATACGTCATTGTTCTAAGTTATACATTTATTGAAAATCTTCGATCTGTTTTGGAAACAAATAGTCAACTGGTTATTTTAATAAATTTATTCTTAGTAAATTTATGTTATTATATTTTTTACCACCGACTCAAAAACTAGATCTGATAGAAAAAATAAACTTTTAGTTAAAATAACAGTTGTCCGACAACATTTGCAACCGGTCAAAACTTTTCAGGTAACAGGATTTATCTGAACTAGTATTATAGTACTACAACCATTTTCGTAACTTGAAATTGACCAAAATATACCGTTAAAAAACATATGGCGAGGAGTAGCTTTTGAAAACACTTTTAAACTGATAACTTAGACCAAGAAATGCCTCGAAAACCTGCCATTATTTTCAAGTTTCAAGAGTCCAAAAACCACAAATCTATGCTTGAGCACAAAAATGTTTGAATCGATCGTTTTTGGAAACAAATAGTCAACCGGTTATTTTAATAAATTTGTTCTTAACGAATTTGTGTTCTTTTCTTTTTTACCTATATCTCAAAAGCTAGATCTGATAGAAAAAATAAACTTTTAGTTGAAATAACAGTTGTTAGCAACCGGTCAAAACTTTTCAGGTAACAGAATTCAGGTATACTAGTATTATAGTATTACAACCATTTTAGTTACTTGAAATTGACGAAAATGTACCGTTAAAAAAGAATATGCCGAGAAACAGCTTTTGAAAACACTTTTAAACTGGCAACTTAAATAAAGAAATTCCTCGAAAACCTGTTATTTTTTAAAAAGTTTCAAGAATCCAAAATCTACAAATCTATACCCTTGAGCATGATCTACGAGATGAAGAAAAGAAACAGCAACTCAATTTTATGTTCGCTGTGTTGATGGCTAGGTTCAGACCTGAAGTTAGTTTGTAAACTTAATTAGCAAAATTAACTTCACAATTACTATTATTAAGTTTTGTTTGTGGCAATGACTTAAAAGTTTTGCTTTTCCTGCAACTAAAAATAGTTAGGATAAAAGCTTTAAAAAAAGATTCAACAAAGATAGCATTGGTAAAACTTCCTCTGTTTTGTTTGAAGAGAAGGAGAGAAACATATCTAATGAATCACTAAAATTACTACCACTCATTGAACAGTTATTATCCCAATTATTTTTAACGAATTAAGTAAACATTATATAGTCTGCAATATTAATAACTAAATAATTACAATTAAAAAAAGTTGAAACTTAGCCAAAGGTTAAATACAATCTCACAATATTCACACTCGAAATTTAGAAACTTCGTCGCCAAAAATCAGTTATGGCGCAACTGGTGTTAAATAACTCTTGACAAAGTTTCTCCTTTCAAGTAAGAAAACATCAAATGAAAGGTTAAGCCTACTGTTTACCAAAGGATCGAAAACTGAGACGAAAGGGGAGATAGGATGGCAGGGGGGGCCTGAAGAGGGAAGAATTTTTGCGCTCAATACCTCTCTTCTTCTCTAGTGTTTACTTTAGTGCTTTTAGTAACTTAGCGAGAAGACAATTAAGTAAGATACAGATACGGATTTTTCGGATAATTTCGGAAAATAACAGAGCAACTGATCGGATTTTAGTGGCGACTTCTTTTTATGGTGATTGCAGCAAGGGAAAGAAGACAAAAAAATAAAATGGGGTTGTGATAAATTTTAAAAAGTAATATTTCATAGTAATAATTCATGTCAATTGCAAAAGGTTTTGAAACGCAATTTTTTCCCCCACGATTTGGGAATAACTATGAAATACAAATGTTCGCTTTGACATGAAAAGATTTCACATTTTTTTGAAAACAACCAATAGGACCGACTTCAAAACTCTGTTAAAAATAAAAATAAAAAGCTTTTCCCAAAAATGTTTTTACTTAGGGGTACTTTTCGGAAGTCTTTATTTTTTTCTAATAAAAAGTGTGGGAGACTATTGTCTTCACTCTAATGGTGATTTTTAGGAACGGTTGTCCTTACTTTTGATACGGGATTTTTAAGGACAATTGTTCTCACTCAAATAAGGACTTTTGAAGACTAATGTCGAGATTTTCGGAGACTGCCCTTCTTCAAACGAGAATTTGAGTCAATTAACAGTTGACGTTATTTTAGGACTATGACCTTTATTTTAACGACCCTTATATATATAACTCTTCAAATTCATTACAATTTTTATGGAATTAAAAACTTTAGTTGCGAAGTTTTCTTCTTCGAATGGGAACTTGTCCCCATGGCAAATGTCCAAATTTTAATGAGGCTTTATAATCTGTGGAATCCGGGGAAAAAATTTTTTAAAGAAATTGCAAAAATAACTGGCTCTCTATCAGCCCTGGTATAAACTAAGTTTGACCACATTTAGCACACAACACATTTCCCCCACACTTCTCCCCGAGTGTCTTAAGAGAACTTTCCATCACCAAAGATGAAAGTTGAATTGTTTGAAAAAAAAATGTTTGTTTAAAAAAGGGAAGTGGTATATAATTATAGGCATCATTTAAAGGGGGGGGGGTATATTTACACCAACTAGACCTAAGAACGATGGCCTCTATCATGTGTAACATAAAAGCGTGCGTATCGAAAGGTGTGCTTCAAAAAGTGTCTAATGATCTTAGCTTTCAGGACATTATTGTGACACTGTTTTTAACTAAATATAAGATCAGAAAAAGAAAACGATTTCACCAACCTCTTAAAAGTTTGTAGTACGAAAAAACACCAATTTGTACAGTAACTCAAGCTGCTTCCACACTACTTGAAAAAATGTTTCCAACTGCTCTCTGCTATCTTTCGTTAGTAAAGGGCACCATATGCAGTCCTTACCACCAGTCATTAGTGGCGCCCTTATCCACTAGGGAGGGGTGCCCATTTTATTCAGTATTCATTTTTACATTAAAATATAATCAAGATACGTTTATTTTACTGATGTATGAGACCAATTTACATACATATAATGATCGAAAGTGCCATTAAAATAAATTTAATTGTCAGATTTTAAGGCCTTTTCTTGATTAAAAAAATTTTGATTTTGTCCCCACTTTTCCCACCTGAACCTAAAAAGTTTTACTTCTTATGATATTAGTACTCGCTACGCTTCTTCCAGTGCGATAACGATTATTTTTACAATAAAAGAGAAATTTACGTCATGCGCTCCATGCAGATAAAGCTTTCAATATCTTCCTCCTTTTGATATAAACACGCCAAGCATCAAGCAAACTCGTTCGTTATTAAAGATCCACTTCCGCTAGAAAAATTTATACTCCACTGAGTGCTTTAACTGTGTGCTCCATTTTCGCAATTTGAAGAGAATGTGAAGTAGTAATTTCAGTTTGTTTACGAAACAATATTCTCCCTTAAAACCTATTCTAAAGGAGAGATAAATTTACAATCGATCCAGATTTCTAGCTGAGAGTTAATCTAAACTTGTGTAAATATAAATGTCATTTCTCGATGCTAACAAACTGAACACCGAAGGACAATTTTATTCTGTTTGTCGACAATGATGACTCCAGAAAACAAAAAGACCTTATTTTTTTTAGGAGGGCGCTGTGTCCTGCCCTTTTAAGTCAACCTTCGATGTGAACTCCTTGCCCCTCAGAAGTTTTTAAAAAACTTCTTCTTAAAGCAAACTTTTTTTCGAAAGGTAAAGACTCACACAAACATGGCCTTGAAACGTCAATCCGATATTTTAATCACTTATCGACTAGAATCTGATTAGAGTACAAATCTGAATGTTTTTAGCATCATTTATAAAACTTAACATTAAAAAGCTTTTCATTATCTAAAAAATAATTACTATCGAAAAATATAAACTATCGTAAGCGTATATTTTTTGATGTTGAGTATATTAAACTTTTCAAATAAACCCTTTGTTTTATTACTAAAATTCAGTCTTTATATCGAATTCAATCTTAACTCTTTAATTCAGTCACCAGTTTAAAAGCGTAATACATACCTACTGCTTGAAATTAGTTTGTTAACTTTTATAACTTTTATCAACAAAATTAGCTTTATGATTACGACTACCTGTTTTTTTTTTTTTTTTTTTTTTTTTTTTTTTTTTTTTTTTTTTTTTTGTTTATTTTGGCAAAAATTAAAAAACGGATTTCAAATACTGTTTAGTTTCTCGTTGTTTTTAATCTATTTTCTTCATTAAAATACGCAATATTGGTGTGAATATGCCTAAAGTAAGCGCAGAAGGCACAAGAACACAGCGTATCAGAATACATGGGGACGAAGTGACAGTTTAGAATGTAAAAACAAGAAGTTCCGTCCAGAACTAAATGAGCCTACTTTACGAGCCGTATGCCAATATCGATTTTCTAGTCTAATCAATATTCTCTTAACAAGGTAAAACTGCAAATTATGTCAAACATTCCTTTTTGAAATTTTAAGCTGATTTCTAGAAACAGAACATGCCTCGCATACCTGATGAAATAGATACGTAAAAATTAAATAAACTATCAAATGAAGTAGCAGCATATTTTAAACAATGCAACTAATGTATTTTTTCCATAAGAAAATTTAAGAAGAATTCTTAAATTGGTTTAAAAAATTAAACAAAAAAAGATTTAAAAATGAAAAACTTATCAAAAGTAATGTATTTTATCAACAAAAAAATCATTTGATAAGCAATTTTTTCCGGGTAAAAAAAAAGACCCTGAGTAAAAAGAAACTTATTTTTCTCCCGTTGCCAAAAATTAAAATAAATAACTAAATAAAATTTCGAAAATAAATAAAAATAATAATAAACTGTCCACTTAAATAAATAATTATCATCATCAAAAAGGAAAAAAGGAAGAAAAATCGTCTGTACAGCTATTAAAATGTATAAAGGACTCCGAAAATCCTTTTATTTCCCGTTGACAAAAATAGAATAAATAAATTTAAACCATAGAATGAAGATAATAACAACTCACTATTTCACAGCAAAAGTAGAGTCATGGAGTCAGAATCGGACTGATATTGGAGTAAAGGAGGCTGAAGTTTAAAATTCCAAGAGTCGGAGTCTGTTATTTTCTCTCAAGGTCCACTGCTTGGAATCCGCTTGCAGTGTCAGAGTCGAAGTAGATGGCTCTAAACTTTCCGGTAGGAGTCGGGTTTTTTATAGGAATTTTAGATAAAGGACTCGGAATCTGGAGTTGAAGACTTTATGATTCCAAGAGTCGCAGTAGTTCATTTTTTTTTCTCCGAGTTAGCATTTTTGCCAAGGTAGAGGATCAAATCTGGAGGGACCTGGCTGGTTGTGGGGTACAAGAATCGGAGAACAGCAATTATTGTTCCCGAATCGAGAAACAGTATGGAACGACTAGCCCTACTGCCTATCAGGTGACAGTGACTCCAACATCATCAGAACCTGGAGTGACGACCAAGTTCGAAAAGATCAACTTGAAGACCCCGACATAAAACCAATTTTTGAGTTCATGGAAAGTGACAGTCGGCGCCCTAGCTGGCAGGACGTTTCCATCTTCAGTCCTGCAACAAAAAGATACTGGGCTTTATGGAACTCACTCCATTTACGGAACGGCGTACTGTACCGAAAATGGGAATCTGATGACGGCAAAACGTCTAGGTGGCAGTTACTACTTCTCCGATCAAGGATTTCAGATGTTCTGAAAGAAATACATAGTAGTGCGACTGGAGGACATTTTGGTGTCTTGAAAACCCTCAATAAAGTTCGGGAGCGCTTCTTCTGGAGCAAGGCGAAGGATGACGTGGAGAAGTGGTGCCATTCTTGTGACGCCTGTGCTGTTCGTAAAGGACCGAAGAAAAGAAGCAGAGGGAAGCTACATCTGTACAATGTGGGAGCTCCTTTCGAACGAATTGGGATCGACATCCTGGGTCCTATGCTGATGGGAACAAATACATTCTTGTTTCCATCGACTATTTCACCAAATGGCCCGAAGCGTATCCCATTCCAGATCAAGAAGCTACCACTATAGCAGAGACTCTAGTCCAACATTGGATCTCGAGATATGGAACACCTTTGCAGATTCATTCCGATCAAGGGAGGAATTTCATCTCTGCTGTGTTTAAGGACCTATGTCAAATTTTCGGAATTGAGAAAACTAGGACAACACCACTACACCCACAATCGGACGGCATGGTGGAGAGATTTAACCGCACAATCCTGAATAATCTCTCGCTTATGGTATCCAGAAATCAACAGGATTGGGACAAGAAGCTACCTTTGTTCCTGCTGGCCTACCGCAGTGCTGTCCACGAGACTACCGGATATGCCCCATCTCAGATGCTCTTCGGACGGGAGCTTCGGCTACCTTGTGATCTCGTCTTCGGTCGTCCTCCGGATGCGCCTTCATCGCCTGAGGAGTACATCCAGGATCTCCAGGCCCGGTTGGAAGACGTTCATAACTTCGCACGAGAGCGAATCAGCATCGCGGCGGAGAAGATGAAGACCCGATACGACACAATGTCTACTGGACATGAATTCAACGAAGGCAACAAGGTTTGGTTATGGAATCCCATCCGACGGAAAGGTCTGTCACCCAAATTACAGTCGCATTGGGATGGACCCTACAAAGTCCTTAACCGACTGAATGACGTCGTAGTGAGGATCCAAAAATCACCTAATGCAAAACCTAGGGTTATACATTATGATCGGTTAGCCCCATACTATGGCCATAGTTCATGAGTATTACGTAAACAACCATGGTTGATAACATAAAAGTTGTAGATAATTTTTGCTTTTAATGTTTAGTGATATTTCTTGTTATTATTGTGTTTCCTATGCATTATTGGTCATTATTTAATGTTTGTATTTGTGAACTTGTGATAGAAGTGTGATACCCTTTCTGGGGATTGTACTGCCCGGGACGTGCAGTCCTTAGGAAGAGGGCAATGTTACAAATTCTGTAAATAGTAATTATTGTAGTAACGTAACCTGTAAATAGTTTCCCGTAATGAATATGCAACCCCTTTTCATATGGCTAAAGTATACTATCCCCCTATTTCTTTTTTTGTTCATTGATAAAATTTGATAACGGTCTACTATTTTCCAGAAGCGTTTGGAATATTTGAGAGATTTCTTTCGATGTTTATAAAGGCGTCCCGCGTGATAAAAAGTTCAGTTTCGATTGAGATTTCGAACTGAGAGCGTATTTGCTCTGTTTATTGCGAGGCATTTCGCTGTGTTGTTTTCGTATTTGGAAGTAAATACGTGTGTAAACGTTGAGTTTACGGTGTTGAGTGATATTTGCTTAATTGCTGATGATTAATTTAGCAGTTGTTAACGATTTCTCCTGTACATAGTGTAAATAAAGCTCCTGTGTTTTTATCAAGAACTGTGTCTTCATTTCAAGAAAGTGGAAGTCGCACCGAATCCGTTACAGTATAAATATATATATATATATATATATATATATATATATCAATTAAAAATGTTCGATATTTATTTTTTTTTTTTGCGATATTTTTACGATGAATTAAGCCACCTATCCTGTATTAGTTTTTTTTTTTTTTTTTTTTTTTTTTTTTTTAAAGCTTTAACGGGAAAGTAAGCTAAAAAGAAGAGATAAAAGTTCTACTTAACTATCATGTGTCTTTACGACACAGTTTTTGTTTGTTTTGTTCTGTTTTTGTTTTAGTTATCTATTTAATTATCTTTTGTGAAACAATGTATCATCTCGTGCATCTTCAAACATTCGTCCAGTGCAAGTCTGGAACAGAAATGGCGACCGAGGACGGCTCGGGTGACGTCAAATGAATTGGCCGTCATGTGTCAGCACTTGGTCGATTTATTTGATTGAATGGATGGGTAGGCAGAAGCAAATGTCACAGGTGAGAATATTCCCGGCGTTTTCAAGATGTCAGGATGGGAAATCATCCGTAGGGCGGTGGTCGATGTCTTGACTGCGTCACTATTTAGGGACGTTGCACATTTAGAAAGATATTGAAATAAAGACGCCGAATGCAACATCAGAAAAAAGAGATAGAGATGACGCTTACGGAATTCCCAGTGGTCCCTAAGTCATCATTTGGGGGTCTTGTATTTCGTTAGAATGGAGGTGCTTCCTTCAGTCAAAAGTACTACTTTTAGTCACTGAAATTGATAGAATTAGCAAAAAAAAGTAACATGGAGCCAGAAAATACTTTAATTGTTCTAACATTTAATTTTCAATTATTTGTTTTTAAATGTCAGATTTCTAAAACAAAATGTTTCATCGAGCCGGTTACAAAATAAATATCTGTAGCTTGAAGTAATAATCCAAATGAAACAAAACCTGGTTTTGTTCAAGATTTAAGGTGTTTGAACTGGCAATCCCATCTTTTGGAGACTGCAGAGCCCCCTATTGGTTGTTGTAGGAACTATTTTTTACTGTTAGTATTATTCCATTCTTCTTCCCCCTTCCTGATTAGTAAGTGTACATTTTTTTTACTAGGATTATTCCTTCAAGCTTCAGACAGCTCCAAATAAGGATACTTACTTATTTTTTAGCACCCGGTATACACTATATGACCAAAAGTATAGGGACACTTTCAAAAATTCACATTTTTACGGATTTCTCGAGAAATAAAAGACTAATTGCTCTGTAATTTTTTCACATAAAATGTATATTCTAGCTGCCATTTTCCAACAAAAATTAAATTTACTATTTATTCTGGGAACAAGCAACAAGTTGAGGAAACAAAAAAAATGTTTTTGATCATTTTTCATTGTAAATAACTGGTAATAAGCTATAAATTTCAGAAATAAGTTAAAAACCTATCTAAAATTTATTTATATTTTTTCGTGAAAGTATCTCTTATACCCACGGAGATATAAGCATTTCTTTCAAGCATGCATTTTATTTTTTTTTATTTTTTTTAAGGTTTTCGGCTGCTATCACGCAGAGTATTCCGTCAAACGTTACTAAACTTTCAGAATATTTGACAGCATATTAGAGAAACATAATAACAAAATTTGAAGTAAATATTGAAGATTTAATGAAATATGAACGTTTAAAGCAATTAATTTTTCACTGCGCATGCGCGAAAAATAGTACTTTTTAACTCACGTAATCGAAAGCCCAGATATTTCCTACAACTCATAGAAAAATTTCACCTTGATGTCTTTCAAATGTTAAAAGTTATCAGCGATCTAATGAGTCGAATTTTAACAACTCGTGGCTAGACGATGAATCGTGAGGAATCGTTCGCAAATAATCCGTTCTTATCATAAATCACTCTGCAACAATAACGGGAAAGTGTTGACAGTTTGCGAATGACCCCTTTCCATTCGTCGCCTGTCCAAAAATTATAGAAATTCGGCTCATTAGATAGCTGAAAACTTTTTTAATTTTAAAAATATTGAAGTGGAATTTTTTTATGAATTGTAGGACATATTTGAGCTTTGGATTATGAAAGTTATAAACTGCTATCTTTCGCGCATGTGCAGTGAAAACAAAATTGCTTTAAACGTTCATATTTCATTAAATTTTCAATATTTTAACTTCAAATTTTATTATTATGCTTCTCTAATATGCTGTCAAATATTCTGAAAAGTTAGTAACGTTTGACGGAAAACTCTGCGTGATAGAGGCCGAAAACCTTCAAAAATATTTTGCATTTTTGAAAGAAATACTCATATTTCCGTGGGTATAAGAGATACTTTCACGAAAAAATAAAAATAAATTCTTGATAGTTTTTTAACTTATTTATGAAATTTATACCTAATTCCCAGCTATTAACAATGAAAATGATCAAAAACCGTTTTTTGGTTCCTCAACTTGTTGCTGGTCCCCTAAAAGAATAGTATACTTAATTTTTATTGGACAATGACAGCTGGAGTACACTTTGTATGTGAAAAAAATTACAGAGCAATTAGTCTTTTATTTCTCGAGAAATCCGTAAAAATGTGAATTTTTGAAAGTGTCCCAATACTTTTGGTCATATACTGTACTGTTAAAGGATCCGATGCGACTTCCAACTTTCTTGAAAGGACGACACTGTTCTTGAGAAAAACACAGAAGATTTATTTACAATATGTACAGGAAAGATCGTTAGCAACTGCTAAATTAATCATCAGCAATTAAGCAAAAATCAGTCAACACCGTAAACTCAACGGTTACACACGTATTTACATCCAAATAAGCAAAAATACAGCTCAAAAGGCTTCACAAAACAGAACATTAAATGCTCTCCAGCGTACCGCTGCAACGACTCACAAGCAAAAACTAACTCGAGACTGACTTTTTATCATGTGGGACGCTTTTTATAGACATCGAAAGAGAACTCTCAAGTATTCCACAAGATTCCCGAAAATCGTAGACCGTTATTTTATTTCTTTCCATTCACAAATTTTATCATTCAGAAATGAGGGGACCGTATACTTCGGCCAAATGTACGGGGGATGTATATTCATTACAAGAAACTATTTACAGGTTGCGTTGCTACAATAATTTTCGATGAAAGATAATTTAGTAAACGCCAAATTTAGCTAGATTAATCACAAAAATAATTACTACTTACAGAATTTGTAACAGTATGTATAGATATGTGTGCACGTTCGTCCGTCGGTGAAATTCAGAGTTTCATTCTGTAAATTGAGTATTTCCTCCTCCCAAAAAGTTAAGTTCGTGTCGCCCCTGAACACGCCATTTTAAGTACCAAATGAAAATTCTCGAAAGAAAATTTCGATTTTTATACCCAGCCTTTTTCTTATCTTTCTTTCTTTTTTTTTTTCTTTTGAGCAATGATATTGCTTATTGTTCTCATTTGACTGTTTTTGGCGTCCTATGATTTTATTTTTCCTCCGCCTCCCTCTTCAGCACTCCCGCCCACCGTCCTCTGCAGGCGCGGCTCCTCCGGTCCTGAGCAATGTCCCCCGAAATCTGCTTCTCCTGGTCGGTGGCTACTTGTCCTACACACACACGTCTACATGCATATACAAGTCTATGCACACACAAGCCTATACATGCACGCGCGCCTACACACACGCACACACACAATTATACACACGAAACTGCCCAGGAGAAGGGGCAGGTTTTGGGGGGGATAGGAGCAGTATATAGAAACAATGACTCCAATAAGTAGGGTCCTGTCGCAACTCGTGATTACAAAAAACATAATTTGAATTAAAAATATCAGAGGGAATTCAAGGATTTTTTTTTTTTTTTTTTGGGGGGGGGGGGTACCTATGCGGTGACAATGTTCTTGGAATTGAGCATCAACATTCACGCAAAAAAAGGAAAGAAAAGGAAATGCTGCTAAAGAAGTAGTTTCATTTCAAATTAGAGGAAGTGCTTAATCCAATTAAGAGAGCAAAAGACCTCATGTTAGAGAGGGATCCAAATGAACAGCGAAAAATGACTGTAAGTCGAAGGTTAGATAAGTTAATTAATTGTTACTGCAAAGACTTAGAGGAAAGGGGAAAGTTTTCTGTAATTCAGTTGAAACTAGAAGGTTTTTTATTTTACTGAGAAAAAAATCTCAATTAGTATTTATCAATGCATCCATATAGAGTCATTTTTAACCATGTAGGCTGACTTTGCACCACTTCATACTTTTTAGTATATTTGACTTTAAAATTAAAAAACTGCAGCAGACCTAATGCTGCACTCTGTCGAAAAGGTTATCAAGTCAGATTTCTGATTTTTATTTTATAAAATACAGGTAAGTTGACAAAACTGAACATTTCTCATTTTATAAACGAGAGGTACTCAAACTTTTTCGACTCGCCGCACCCTTTGAGGAATCAGAACTTTCTCACGGAACCATAGTCCATCTTTATTATTCAAGGTAAGTGCAACAAATATGGCCCACATGAGTTTCATAACCTAGTATCTCGCTCATTCATGATTGAGTTCGCTCCAGCTTTCGCGTGCTCACCAGATGACTCTTAAAAACTAAGAAAAGTAAACAAGTGACAATTTAAGTTTTAATTATGTTTTTCAGCAGTTTTAACAAAGAAAGATGGTTTAGCCTTATAAGGAAAATAAATTAGTTTCAAGAAAAATAGATAACTTTTTTCATATTAGTAACCTACAGTGATCCGTGTAGGAAAGAAACTTTCCGTAAAATAAGGTAGTTTCGACATCACTCTTCTGAAATAACTTTCGTTACCTGGTTTCTGTTTATTTCTGTTGCCCGGTAATTAGAAACTGCTTGATGAAAACACCTTACCGTCAGTTAATGTTTCTGATTGTAATCAAGTCACGATCTAGCAAGATTTTACTGTGCTACACCAATGAGGGGATGACCTTGTTGGTGTAATAAGCATATTTTGTACACCCACCGTGTACAAAATATTGGTACATAACATAATGTTACATATTAACATATTGTTAAAAGTATATTGAGACCATGGACACTTCGCGGCACCCCTCGTCTCTTCCTATGGCACTCGAGGGTGCCGCGCACCCAGTTTGAGAACCCCTGGATAAGCCAATAATTCTGAAGTGACTAATTGGAAGCTATTGTTGACTTATGATTCGAAATTGTTGAAATCTCTCGCCCCACATTGCAATATTCTGTGCAAAATAAAAAATAATAATAAGGAAATCTTATGATGCTATGAAATAAAAATGGAGAATTTGAAAATTAGAAGTTTTATTTTTCTGGTTAAAAGCTATACTGCTTTCGCTAAAATAATTTATTAATACTTTTCCTTTAAAAGTACGTCGCTTGGTTTGGATACTTGTTTAGCTTCCGCTTTGGCGACAACAGAAAAATTGCTTAAAGCAATGGGCATGGATAAATTTCAACAGTAATGGCTCGGTTGAGTTGGATTATTTTCGCAACAATTTTGCAAATGTATTCCAACTCAAACCCAGGAAACTATAGTACATACACTTCGGTGCGCCCCCCCCCCCTCTGCAAGATTTATAAGTGCACCCTCCCCCCCCCCCCCCCAAAAAAAATATTTTTTTATATAATTTTAACATAATGTTATTTTTTCAGGGCGTACACAATGACACCTCTTGTGCTCCCCGCGCTGCTGCGAGGGTTGCGGGGCTGCTATGTACGCCACTGCAGATTTCCTTTCCAGTTGAAAAATTCGCTTTGTAAGTACAGTAAACTTCCGATTATCGGCGGTCGGGTTATACGCGAGTCTTTTTTTTTTACATTAAATGTTTTTTAAACTTACGGTTGCGTTATTTGCACGTTTTTACTTTTTACATTTTTTTTTCTTTTTTTGACATTCAATGTTAGTAGATATAATGTAGCAATGTTTTTTAAGTTTTTATTTAAATGCATGTGTGAGTGTTATTCATATCTTTTAGCTATTGTATAGAGTAGCATCGTTTTTTACCGGTTACTCGGATTATCCGCGATTTTCGCTTATCCCTGGTTACCGTGCCACCCTATTCCGCGGATAATCGGGAGTTTACAGTACTTTTTACCAAACAGTATTTCGAGTTGGGCTTAGAATGTCCAGCTCAATATTTTAACTTTAGGTATGCTGATGCTGAAAATCCAGATTCAGAGATATATACAGGGTGTTTCGTTTTAACCCGCAAGACCTTTTTTTTTTCGCAACTGTTAGTCCTAGATGTATACTTCCGATTGTAAAAATGTTCAAAATCAGATGCAGAGTTAAGATATTGAAAGTATGAAGTAAAAATAAAAATAAGTCAAAAAACACAAAATTTAACTTTTTATGCGGGCTTTAGGTCCCCTAACTAATATTTAGAGAAGTAATCTCCATTGAAAATTATTACTGACACAAAAAACTTAACATTTGTGCAATCAAAACTCAAGGAGATATTCCACTTCAAAGGTTTAAGGGACTATGCAGAAGATGAGATAGGAACTTATCGTCCTTTCAAAGGAATGACAAGTCGTTGAAGTAAGAAAAACAAGGTATTCATATTTTTCATTGCTATTCAAAAATAAATGCAAATGTTATGCCGTGATACACAAAAACACGCTACAAAACCTCGAATAATTTGAGAAGCCACGCTCTATACACACACATTTTAAACACTTGTTAACCGCTATATTTTCCCCCAAAAGGTGTTATTGAAGGCGAGTGAAAAGCGGTCTAAGTCACAAAACGCAGCATTTCACATCTCAGTGAATATTGGTCGTACTAATTTCAAACTTTTTTTGTTGGAATTATTTTTCAATGGAGATTATTTCACTAATTATAAGTTGAGGGACCTGGGACCAGTATAAAAATTAAATTTTGTAATTTTTGACTTATTTTTATTTTCACTTTAAACTTTATAAACCGTAACCCTATACATCTGATTTTGAACATTTTTGCAATTGGAAGTATACATCTAGGACTAACGGTTGCGAAAATAAATGTCTTGCAGGTTAAAACGAAACACCTTATAGATGAAAAACACACTAAAAACCTCAAAAAAAAACGATAATATTTAAAACATTTACATGTGACTAAAGATTGAGAAAATCAGCAAATTACAATTAGTTTCACTGTATAACTCTACTATTTTATGCGCTCACACACCCCTTGAAATTCTTCACACCCCCAGGTTGTAAACCAATGGTCTAAATCTTCTCAGAACTACGGAAGGTTCAAGCATAGAAGTGTATTGCAAAAAAACTTTTAACTTGCAAAAAAAAAAACTTTTGGGATATGAATCAAAATAAAAATAGAGTTATGTAAAATCTGGAGTAGTTTTCTTTAACGAACTAGGGAGCTTTGCTCCCTGCTTGCTGCCGCTCACTAACCCTCGAAGCTTGTTTCGCAATCTTATTTGGTACGCGAAGATTTAAAGTGCCTGTTTAGAAGAATCAGTTACAATACACGTTACAATTAGAACGAAATAAAAACCACACTCCCCTTCCCATAGAAAATAGTTTTAGTAAAGTACTGATTAAACGAAGAAAAATATTAAAATACCACCCTAACCCAAAAACAAAACAAAAACTTAATAAAAATACGTATAAAAAAAATAGTTTTTAAAGACGCGCTTCAAAGAGCACCCCTCACCTAGGGTTCAAACTAACTTTCACCAAATTTCACAGCTTAAGGGCTTAATGAATATAGTTAAACGGCCATTTTGTATGTTTGAAAAGTCGCTTTCAAATTCGTGGTCTCTAGTAATATATTTTGCTCTTTAACTCCGGGCTTGGACTGAGTTCAGCCTAGGACTTTTCGCTGAAATAGAAGCCCTTATATCTGCTGTTCTAATTAATTGTGAAAATTGGTATAAGCTTTATTTGATGCAGAAAGAAAATCTCTTTCGAACGAAATAGAATATTAAAAGGTGTGGGAAGTCTTTCATCTTTTTAATAGGCAATTTACGTGAATTTTCAGCTTAAAAAATTAATTACAAAAAAAACTATTTCGAAATTTTACAAAAAAAAAAAAAAAAAAAAAAAAAAAAAACAAGTGCAAACCACCGGGGCTCAAAATAATTTTGTACAAAATGTCAAGGCTGTAGGTGCTATGGGGTCTCCTGGACGCAGGCCCGCCAAAGATTTCCTTTCCAAAATTTCTTTGATCTTACTTTTTTTAAATATATAGTGATTCCCTTAACCAGAGCAAGACTTTATAAACATCCTGTATGGTCAAATTTAAAGCAAAATAAATTCATTATCCATTATCTCCACTCGCTATTCTGCGAATGAGACACTTAAAACCTTCTTCCCGTCCTCAAACCAGTTTCTGCCTCATTGATGGAATTGAAATGACACCAGTACTTATCAGGGCACAATGCGTCCTCATATTCTCTGGATAAAGTGGAAATCAGATATGACTTAAAAGCATTCACTATTCTGTGTGATAGATAAATGTCCACAGCGGAGTGGCTTTCAGCAGTGAAGACGAGTTCGAAGGGCTTACAAACAGAACAGGTTGCGCTGCATATTTTAACCGAATTGCTCGAATGACAGAAATTTCAATCCCTTCCTGTTTTCTGCCCATCATAAGTGTAAATATCGCTTGCGTTGATATTTTAATGTGTTGTTTTTGGTTGGACAATAGCGTGTCATTTTAAGACCAAGTTTTAGTACCTGAATATTGGTTTCGATTCCTTCATGTCTTTGTGAATTTCAAATTGTATTTCAAAGTGGTGTCAATTAAAATGATGGTAAAATAGTAAAAGATGGTTATAAATAGCAAGGAGAGTAAAAACTACCTTACGAAGTGGATCTAAAAATTATTTATTCCAGTTTCCAAAAAGTTTCCAAACTTTTTACACCTACGTCCTTATTTTTCATAATGAAATTGTCCCCCCCCCCCCCCCCCCCGCCTCCTTTAATGTTCGTAGTAATCAAATTTCATAAATGCTATTCTGAAGTTACAATTTATTTAATTGGTTAAAAAAAGAATGCAGTAAAACCTGTAAAGTTGACCCCCCCCCCCCTTTGTAAGTAGACCACCTGTCTAAGTTGATCACTTTTTTCTGGTACCACAATTAGCTCTATTAATGTAAATCAACCTCTTCAAGTTGACCACCTGTTTAAGCTGACCACCAACGTGGTGCACCGCAAGTCGTCAACTTACACGGGTTTCACTGCACATATCCTTAGATATATAATTGCCGATGATTGAGTAACGCTCCTGACATCATCAATAATGAAACTCGTGCCCCGGCATGAAAAGTTGATAATGTGTTTTGGTAATGTTTAACATGCAGCGAAAGGCTTTATTATGACAAGGCTGAACTCGGTCCGGTCACTTAACTGTTTTACTGGTAAGACAGTCATTTCAGGGGAATGAAGAAACGAAAAAGCGGTCAACTATGAACGATATCTACTGGAGTTTAAGGTGAATCCACTGGATTTAGGGTTACAATTTCAACCATCAACATATCACTAAACAGGCAATGGCTTCGTTCAAATGTAGAAGCAATTTTTACCTGTCATACCTTGACGGGCGACTTTCTAGTTTTGTAGAAAATAGCTTTTATGAACCCAAAAGCATATGCGGTAACGCTTCCTTTATCCGGCTCTCCGGATCTGATGGACGATGGATTGAACGATTCCTTTTGCCAAAACAGGAGCAAAGAATTGTTTTGAGAAATGAAAAGCATGCTCATATAGCTGCACCGTTATCTCCCGTTTGGCAGTCAGCTCTTTAATGGGCTCAACTTAGAGCAGGAATTACTAAATTTTATCTCTTCTCAATGGCATTAATCGTCAAAGACAGCTACCTTTTCAAAAACATTGAAAATCTTTCAAATTGTCTTATGTTCCTTAAAATGAATCCTCTTCCCGTTTCTGGATGCATTGAACAGAAAAAAGTGTTCCATTAGAAAATGTAAAGCACAATCACATAAAAACACAGGTAGTGTACAAAATTCAAGAAAAAATGCAAAAAATATCTCACCAATAACATATTACGATGTTTGTCAAACTCTGCAAATTTAACAGTTCCTACTCATACTACTTGTTCTCCCCATAAAGAATGAACTCTGCCGACATCAGGCTTTTTCATATCGATGGCTAAGGTGTGATACTTCGTAACTTATATACTCTTTATTATTGAGTTACGAGGTATAACACCTTAGCCATCTATTTTTGAGGGGCTGTAATCTATGAAGGGTACACAAACACACAGCAACAGTAAAAAAAAATTCTTTTTAGCATGGTTCCAGTGATTAGTTTTCGCCGTAGTTCATTCTGTGTTTCCGTCCCCTATGCGAGTTATCCCCCTTTGAAATGAGTAAAATCTTTACATTTGACCTTGAACTTTAACCTGTCGCCATTATTTTAATTATTAAGTTACAGCCACGTAACTCAGCATATGAGACTATCATCTTATGCACTTTAACATCAAAGCGTAAAATTAACTGCCTTAAAAGTAATTCAAATAGATTTTGGCCAAAATGCAGAGGTCTAAAAGTCCCGTTTTTGACTATGAAATTCACTTTTGATGACCTCTATAAAAAATCAAAGGTCCAGTTTAGAGAAAAAACAAAAGTGGTTTTAAACATCTTTTATATGCAGCTTTTAGGGATATGAGTTACAAAAAAAAATTAAAAATAGTCGAGCGCACCCATCCGTCGAACCTGTATGGATTGACACTCAGTGATTTTCTTGATAAAAAGAAAACAATTCCTTTACTTCTAGAACAGTATTATTAACGTTGGAAGCCTCTGTTTAGGCAAAAATTTATAACATTCCTTTCATTATTCTAGAAACTGTTTACGCGATGTGCAATAACCTTATGCACGCTCCATATGAAAATGCAACTATACTGTGCCAGTAAATATTTCAAAATGACTAGAAAATTAAAAGCTTGCCTTTTCTGTGGTTAATCACCATACTTATCGCCACGGAAGGCGTAATAAACTCCACTTTCCCTCATCCTGTGATGTTGCCACAAATCAGGAAGTTATGGCATCTGGAGCGAAGGAAAATCCCGGGAGATCAAATAAAATGGTAGACCCACGGATAGAATATTAATCCGTTAGGGCACGTAACGCAGTCAGCGGGTGGTCATTGCACCAAGTTATATATTTGCTATGAAAATACCATCGATCAATGTTTGATAACAGATTCTAAAGCCACAGTTCATAAACAGAATGTTTGTCGATAAATAGCAGATTATGTTGGCAATACAGCTGAATCTAACGACGCTCTAACTGACGCGTTCTAACGACGTCATTCGGACTACCGTATTTGATTTGTTACATCAAATGGTCGCTGAATCAAATTATTCGATGTCTTTGTCAATAATTCTCTTTTCCTTTGAGTATTGTAAAGTATTGCTTTAAGAATACTCAGTGAAAATACAGTAAAAAATCAATGAATATTTTCATATTAAATAGAAGTTTTGAATTGAAACAAAAATTATGGTAAATGAGGTGGGTTAAATCAAATATTAAGTTAAATTTTATGAAAGTAATGAATTTGTGTTGTCAACTTCAAAAAGTTGTATTTTTAATGTATTGTAGAAAAAAATAATAAAATAAGATTTGTAAAGTGAAATGGAATTCAGTTAAACGGAAGTTAAAAAGAAGATATAAGAAGAGAAATAAAAAAAATATGTTTACACTGAGACGTTAAAATTAGTAATGCAACTTTAAATGCATAAACTTGCTAGAAACTGCAGATATGTGTTTCAGGGTTACAAAGAATCTCCTTTTCGACGCTCAAGACGTAACCTTATGGATGAAAAAGGAAAGTTTTATCAAAACAGGACTTGCATTGAAAAGAGTCTTTTTAACCATGAAACACGTTTCTTGCATATTTGTGCACTTTAACGTTGTATTACCATCTTTCGAGACATATTTCACTTATGTAAATAATTCAGAAAAACGTAGATGCACTTTTTGCTTCAAAAAAAGTATACTTATTGCGTGTGAGGAAATACAGTGAAACTTCATTTATTTTTCATACGGTCGACAAAGAACTAATTTCAACGGGCGAAAACCTCTCCAACTTAACTCACATTTGGAAGAGCCCCCGTAAACCGACATCCAACTGCTATCCTAGCCCAACTGTTACTACCAACTACTATTATTTTTTCATATTGACCTTTTCTCAGAATTTCATGCAACTACCATTATTTTTTTCATATTGACCTTTTCTCAGAATTTCATGCAACTACTATAATTTTTCCATATTGACCTTTTCTCAGCGTTTCTTGGACAGTCTCCTTTTCTAAAAAGCTCTTTTAAAAAATTCCACCTTTTATCCTACCACACTCTGTGCTGTTAGTTTAATTTTAAAAGACTTGGAAAGGGTAGTATAAATGTACCTAGGGGAATCCTCTAGTGAAAGAAGGCACCATGACATGTTTCTCAAATAAGTGTGAGCAGGATTTTTTATCTTCAACAGACCTAACTGACAAGAAGCTTTTATACTTTTTCAAAAATTATGGATTTATTCCTCATAAGATATTCAAATAATATTAGTGTTTTTTTTTTTTTTTTTTTTTTTTTTAAATTTTCAAAAAAAAAAACGAAGGGAAAATAAAATTCATTTATCGGATTTAATTTTCATAATGTGAATTTTAAGCAATAGTAAGTAAGTGATACAGAAACTCTCTAGGAATTAAAATTATGGAATCTCAGTAAGTTGGCATCCACTTAAGTCGACATGTTCTCATGTTCCCGTGGGCTGTCGAGTTCTCGAGGTTCCAGGGTATTTCTTTTCTGAAAAAGGTAGACTCGTTTTTTCTTTTTTTTTTCATGGAGATCAACATTTTTTCTTTTCTCAGTACTTTACAGATGCAAAATCATGAATTTAATGAATGGACAAATCTCTACCCTTGGGGCTCATACACTCCTTGTGTCTAGATGCTTCTTTCTTTTATGTCTGTTGCATATGTCGTATTAAAAACGAAGTAAGGTCTTTCTCACGAAAAATTCAAATCATGACCGGCACGTTGGATGGTTTTTCATTAATTTAAATTATTATCATCATTAAAGAATAGTTTATGATTGATCCTCTATTTAGTTATCTTTACTAATAATAAAGCTGGAAGTCTCTCTGTCTGGATCTCTGTGACGCGCATAGCGCCTAGAATGTTCGGCCGATTTACATGAAATTTGGTACAAAGTTGGTTTGTAGCATGGGGGTGTGCACCTCGAAGCTATTTTTGAAAATTCGATTTTATTATTTTTCTATTCTAATTTTTAGAACATTTTCCCGAGCAAAATTATCATAAGATGGACGAGTAAAATATCAAGTTATCATAATGTGGAACCGTAACATGGGCAAGCCAATTGGCGAGAAATTCACCATACATTTTTTGTAAATATACAGGCGAACCAAAAGACCTTTTAATTTTCTACCGCGGGCAAAAAGCCGTGCGGGTACGACTAGTGTAAAATAAAGCATTAATGGTTTAAACTTAAGAAATTTAGTAAGATTTTTAAAAAATATTTTGCTTTAGAATGAGAAAGGGAATATTACGTGTACCAGTTTTAAATCAGTAGGAGTTAAAGTGTGATTTAAGGTTGCACTGAAGTGCAACAAGAATATAAAACATCAGTTAAGTTATATCTTTAACAGAAAAAAAAATAATAATGATGACAAAATTCGAGGAAAAAACCCTCTGAAAAAACTTTTTTATTCATATTTCAACATTTTATATGATTTATATTGCCTATTCTGTTGCCGATATTTCGAAAAAAAGCAAATACTTAAATTAAATCTGGTAATATTTTTAAGAAGACGAGGTAATATAACTTTTATGCGTACTTAGTTAATTTGATTTGTACAGTCGACAAATAAGTTGAGACTTGTTTTTTTTTTCCTTATAGTTAATTTCAGTTTTTGAGTATCAACTATGTTATATTCGTATTCAAGTTTTTAAAAAAGGGTTTTTTCCTGAAGTATCAGAATCATTGTTATCCTTTACGTCTTTTCTTAGCTATGACATTTCATTAAACTAACAGCGAGTTTTTTTTTTTTGGGGGGGGGAGGTATAGCTATCCACTTTGTCACACTCAATCTAAAAGTGGTAGAAACATCCTTAAACTATTCACAGACTACTTTCATACGAAACCATTGATACTTGATTATACACAAATAAATGGAGATTCATTAAAAAAGAAAATTTTTTTGAAAGTACTCTGAACAGTAGTTTCAAACCCGGACTCAATACAATAAATGAGAACATCGAGAAAAGAAAGGCAGTTATTTTGTTCTTTTTCACAAGAGAATTAATCTATGGAGATTAAAATAGTTAAAGTCATCAACACTGAAATGCTTACAAGAACAAAACAGACATCAACATAGCGAACATAAATTTGAACTGCTGTTTCCTTACCTCCTCAAAGACTATCGTCTCATCTTCATAATCAAAGATATTCTGCTGTTAACACTTTTACCTACCGTGCTATTCATATTTGTTCTTCATCGAAACTACTGAGGTGGTCCCGGGTTCGAATCCCGGCTCGGGCATGGATTTACTTTCTCTCTCCTGTCCTTCGCCTTCCTTTGTGTGACTGTGTTGTGCTGTGAATGGTTGCCTACCCTATAAACGAGTCCTTATGGCATGTGCGTACTGTGGAAGTCGGACTTCACACCAAATTACGGTACAGTTGTAAAAGCGAAGCAGCGCACCCCAAATTGCCAGCCTAGCTGGCACAAAACAACAACAACAACAACCGAAACTACTTAATGCGGAACTTAACTACGAGGGTTGTAGCTTAAAGCTTAAGTAATGGCAATACAGATATAAATCATTTTTTAGCGAACTTACAAGTACAGTAACATTACATTCCATCTATGTGATCACCAAAAAAGTGTATACCATTTTCTAAATGTCTGAAAGCCATTGCAGACCAAAGGCAAGGCGATAATGGTTAATGTCAGCGACGGAGTGCCCTAATGCTCAGGGCACATGAGTTACATCAACCTCTAACGGTAATGCCCGGTCTTGAAAGACTTTTGTTCTCTTCTCTTAAAGATGCTACTCATCCTGTTAATTATTGTGAAATTCATAAATTTATTGGCAATTGTAACTTTTCCTATATAGGACAAACTAGGCGTGCTGAAATTTTGCTTAAAGGGGTATCAAAATTTTGTGAAGAAGTAGCGGTGTTCCGTATTTTTCTGCTTGACTTCTTTTTTTTTCTTTTTTAATAATTTATCTTCTTTTAAAAGCAGCTCACTATTATTGAAACTGTCTTTTTTGTTTTGAATTTCTCGACTTAGCCCTTCGTCAATTTAACTATTTTTTGGGTAATTTTTGTACGAGTGAGAAAGCTTGCAATACCTATTGGTTCTTTGTTGGTTTACAGATCTTTCATTGGTGTTCTCTTAATCCGCTGTGCTTGCTTCCATTTTAAGCTGTTGTTGAAAATCTCCTCATCCATAAGTTTACCTCCTTTGCACTGAAATGTTGGTTCCTTGTAACCGTGAAATACGTGTATGCTGTCCCCTGCAAATTTGTGCAATTTAACGTTGCAATATTTTCTTTTAGTTTTCAGAATAAAGGTATTTCTTAATTTTCTATGTCTTTTTCCGTTTGCAAAATGGGTCCGGAATAATGCTCACACACAACTGGGAGAGGCAAAATTTTCAAATTTCTTCAAATTATTTCAACATGACTTACACTATTGTAAGTTTCCCTAGTTCACACTTTGATACGGATATTTTATTTACAATTACTTTCCCCTGAAACTTAAACCCAGAGCGTAAAATCTTCGGTGTCGAAAAAACTTATCACACCTACGCGCCTCACATTAACCTTTCCAAAGTCGTGAAAAACGGCCGTGTCTAGATAAAAATCTTTCAGGATCCCTTCTGTCGCCACGTGACAGACTCTCGTGAGATTGGTTGCCAAGACAACGGCACGGTGACCCGTATTCGGACCTTTTCGTGACATCTCCAGAGTTTTTCCAACGCCCGAAATCAAACCGAAAGAAAAAGGGAAAATACCTGGAAAATGGCGAACTCAATTATATGACAATCGTCTGCGTCTCGTTTACAAATCTGGCATCGCTGCACAAAGCAATAAAGTTTTGACAGACGAAAACAATTAAATTTAATACGAAAAGTTCAAGAGAAATAAATATCACTTATTTAGCAGACTACTTAGTTTAATGTTCGTGAATATTTCGTTCATGAATTTTTGTTTTAGGAGTTAGATATTTTACAGTTGATCTTTTTACTAGTGATTCCCTTTTGTATATTTTGAATTTTATCCTTATCCGGTATGATGGAAATATATATATATATATATATATATATATATATATATATATATTAATATCTTCCAGAGCGTAAGGATATCCGAGTATTATTTTTAAAATTCGTTAACTCAACAGTAAATCAAGTAAATCAATCAAAATAAAGATAACAGGCTTACTTTAAACGTAAGAACTGTAATAATTTGTAACTAAGCATCGAAACTACTAAGAATTGGTTCATTTCCCATTTTCCAAAAATATTGTTTTCTGAAAGAGCACGGTTGAAAACGTGGGATGAGTTACTTTATTTTCTTAATTTTGGCTTATTTTCCCTCTTAAAAAATAATTTTAAATGACGTTCAGTCGCTGTTTTCATTTGACTCTAATTTAAATCGGCGCCAATAACACTTCTTTTTTTTTCAGTAAACACCTTAAAAAGGAAATTCCTCACGAAGGCAGACGTTATCAAATGACGAATGATTTTATTGCAATAATTTCCATCTATTACAATAAAATTGGCACTTTTTATTGCAATAGGCAGAAGTTATAAGTCCGTCACAGTCATTCCGTCACAACACAAACTTTATTTTAGACCCAATGATTTTATTATTACTTCTCTATATTAAAAGTATTAATCAGATAAAGGATTCAATTAGTACATAATTCACAAATGTTTCGTTTTGTACTAAAGAGACCCAAAACTCGGCTTACAAAAACGTCATTCCTTAACGATGCAAAAAATAGCAAAAACATTGAAAGTAATTTTAAAAAATATGTGGTTTGTTTTTCATATTTTCATTCTTAAGGATGAAATACAGTTCAAAAATGCCAGTTTTAATGAAACTCGTTTCACTGTTATCACATGAACGTTTTTTTTAAATCCATACTGTCGTTCCGTCATACATGGAATTGCTCTGAACTAAAAGGCACTATTTTCCCTGTTATAATCAACATAGCAGTGATGTCTATCGCTATAAATCAAAATATTTTTAAGAAATCAAAATAAGAAAGAAGAAACAAACGAAGGGTTTAAAGGACGTAAAAATGGCAGCAAAATAAAACGTTAGTAACTTGAACGGAGAAGAAATTTTCGAACTTGTTTTAAAAAGCTTGTAATATTTTTTTCTAATTGAGATAAAAGTTTGGTTCTTCGACCATCGGTCTGGTTAGGTGTGGGGTAAAAAAAAAGAGTCGCTCCTTTCAATAGTGTCAAAATGAAAACTGTGTAGAACAATTTGATAATCTTTTATTGATGGTTTTAATGAAGAAAGTAGTATCTATAATCCAATTAATCCTTGAAAAATTCGAGTTAAAAACGCAAATAGCCCCCGTCGTAATTAAGTTGGATAATTAGAACAAATTGCGTAGGACTCAAAAAAACATGCTGTTTCCGACGATATATAATATTAATATGTGAAAGTAATTCCATCCCCCCCCCCCCCTTCATATTCGGGGATTTATGTGAAAATTATGTCTTAAATTGGAATAAAACAAGAACTATTTATCAAACTTTTTACGAACTGATCTGCAAACCTTTTCGGTGCTAAAAGAAACAAGCTCAAAATTTCAGTGAAATCGGCCGAGTAGTTCTCGAATTTTGCGCATTTAAACAAACAGACGCTTTTTGGAGACTTTACCATGTAGAGCTTAGGCATGTTTTGATTTTAAATGTGTAGCAATCTTTTTCAAGTGCCCGTGGGGGAAAGTGAAGTAGCTCATTTCGTTTAATTATTCATTCATTTATTTATTTACTAAATCACTTAAGTATTCATTAAATAATTAATAAATTTGCATTCTTTCCTTTATTAATTTACTATTTTATTTAGTCATTTATTTTTCTCATACATTAATTTTTTTAGTTCTTTACTCGTTTAGTCTTTACTTTAGTACTTACTACCTTAGTCAATTATTCACTCATTTGATGAGAAATAATTTTTATTAATCAAGTAGAAAACATTTCAGTTGAAAAATATTTTATTTTTCTCTTTGCCCCATACATGAGACAAAGTAAAATTTACCTTTTTTTTCAAAAAACTTGAAATTACAACTTTACAACCAAAGATAAATGTTTCAATGCAAAGTTTTGTTTTTTAACGCATTGTTCTTTCTTTATGTACTGTGAATTTCGAAACAAACTTCAATTTGTTTCTCACTTTGAAGATGGGAAGCTTTCTTAACAATTTGACTCTGTCCCAAGTTTTCCTTCATACGTTTTTAGCGCCTGACGCCCAAGAAAAACTAAACAAGTGTTAGAAGAAGGATATAACCTATTAAGCATGAAGATTTAAATTGAAATTAATTTCAGAAGAATAAAACGAGAATTTAAATTTAATTTGCTACTGTTAAAGTTCGATGCTCAAAATCAATTTAAAGAACTGCACAATTTTAACATACAGTAGACCCTCGTTTTACGCGGGTTTATTTTACGCGGTTTCGAATATACTCGGTTTAAGATTTGACACCTTTATTTTATTTTACGTGGATGAGTTTCGGTTCTACGCGGATGCGGCAATGCAAACAGATAAAATTTTCCCCTCTTTCAAAATCCAAACTTCTAAAGATTGCAGTTTATGCGTAATAAACTGCATTTTCGCGTGCTAATAATCGAGCTTAGGCTACTGGAGACATTTTATGCGATTGGTTCCAGAGCTCTTTCCAGAAGTAAAGTTATTAAACTCACACAGTTCAGAGCTCACTGAAAGAAGAGCTTTTAGGAGTGACAAAGCAGGTCAAAACCAACGAGGATACCGACGTCGGTGACGCACAAACAAAAACGTTCACATTGAAAATTTTGAGCCATTCGTAGACAATAGAAATGATCTTTCTTATTTGTTAGTGAAGGAAGATTGTATCATGGAAATGACGCAAGTGATCATGGATGCGTTAACGCTCTGCAAAGAATTACAAAGAAAAAATTCTTAATGACTGCCAGAAGACTATCATAGCCAGCTCCTCTTTATAAACAGAACACGAAATTAATTTATGTTTTCCTTATACACGTTGTGCATAAAAGTCGATATAAGTACATATTAAACTTATTATACAGTTAGTCATCACTAGAATGAAGTATTTTGTTATCTACGGAGCGAAACCCCTATTTTAACACTAGTATTAGGTCTCAATTTACACGGTTTCGATTTACATGGCATTTCCGTGGAACGTAACCTACGCGTAAAACGAGGGTTTACTGTATTCAAAAATATCTATATAAGTCCCCCCGAACTATCACAGCTGCCCTAAAACTCATAGTAAACTCTTCTATCAGCGGCAGAATTATTACTTGTGATGCTGAACCCTTATAGATCATTAATTACTTTACTGAACAGGCCACCAATATTCGGGATTAAGTCACCACCATCATAAATGATGTGCGCTCTGTGGAACGGACGACCCTTAAAACGCATATTTAATTTCATGCCCTTTGAAGGCGGAAGCTACTGTAAAATTATCTATTAATCTCGGCTGGGATGAGAAATTTCAACCACGTTGTTACGCCGACTGTGCCTTACATATAGTGGACGCTCGATTTTACGAACTCCTCGGAGACTAAAAAGAAGTTTATAACATCGCAAATGGGGTTGTTTCCATCAATCAATAGTACTTTTTATCACTGAAATTGATAGAATAAGCAAAAAAAATAACATGGACTCAAAAAATACTTTCATTTTCCCAACAGTTATTTTTTAATTAATTTTTTTAAATGTCCGGTTCTTCAAACAGGGCGTGGCTTTTATGACGTCACAAATGATGCACTATGGCGCATCTTTGTACCGCATTTCCACTTTATGATAATCAAGAAGCGAATTATAATTGCCCTCTACGCTTGCTATCAACCATATCGTGCCAATACACATGAGTGAAGATGCGAATTAAATATTTTGGACCGTGAAAATGGCAACACTGAATGGCATTTCATCATTTGTGATGTCATCGGCAGAAGCTTTAAACGATAAAAAAAAAGCACCGATTTAAGTAATTTTTTAAAAAATATTAAACTTAAAGAAATTATTTTAAAAATGGTCAGATTCTATGTTTTTAAGCATGTTCTTTCAGAAAGAATACTTTTAAAATTTTGGAAACGACCCCATTGGAGAACAACTTTCCAGATTTTAGTAAATACTTTTCTAAATTAGAGAGTTAGAATTAACAAACAATAGAACTTAATATGGAAAAACTTAATATAACTTAATATAAAAATTGAAAAATATTGGAAAATGAAAGCTGGAGCATGTCTTATGTGACAAAAGTTGCAGAACAATTGATCTCTTATCTCTCAAGAAATACATAAAATATGAATTTTCGAAAGAGTCCTCATAATTTTGGTTAAATAGTGTATATGTATACCTGTATATGATTTAAGCTATGTTTGAGTGTATATGTGTGTATGTTTTTTCTCCCTTAGGTAAAAACATTTTTGGATACATCGTATTTTTACCTCATTTGCCATGTTCAACAAAATTTTCTCCATCGCTCGTACAATAACATTAGCATATTTCAAGGAAACACAAAATATGATTTAACTATTGCCGATTGAACTCACATCATGAAGATGCCCTCACGTTTACACCTCATTCTGTTTATCACTGCATAAAATCTTATTTCACCTTATTCTTAGAACATCGTTGTATTTTCTCCATTGAATTTTCTACTTCCCTGCCTCAAGCCGCATAACGGCACGGTTCCAATATTTAGAATCGGTTAATTAAGCCTCGGGAACATCAAAGGTGTTGAGCCCCTCTACCTGATTTCAGAGCACGTCCTCGGTAGCTGACAGGTGTTAATTAAATTTTTATCTCTCGCCGAGCTATTACGAGCTTATTGTTTCAAGGGAGTGAAATTTTATCGAAAAGCAATCATTTATTACAGCAGAAGTGATGCATTATGTTTGATCAATGAATGAACTGCGCAAAGAGCTTAGTAGCTGTATCGTCTTCGTTACATTTTTGAGAGATTGATTGATTGATGTCCAGGAATTCTGTTTTTAACCTACTACTAACAGAAATCGCTATACAGAATTCAAAAATGAAAACGCATTTCGATTATTGTTTAATGCTTTTGTTGTTTGAAATCTATTTTCTTTATTGAAATGTACAATATTGTTGTGACTATATCAAAGTCAGGCTCAGAAAAAACAAGAGCGTGGCGTGAATAAAACGTGCGAATGAAGTGTCAGTTTAGAAAGCAAAAAAAAAACACGTCGTGGAACAACAATTGATAGTTTTCTTACGGTTCCTAGAAAACTTAGAACCAAGTGTTACCATTTCTTATTTCAATTATCATAAACCGATAATTTATCTTCTTAAAAACGAAGAAGATAATTCACGGTGACACACATTTATATAATTTTATGTAAATAAAGGAATGACAGCACTATCTATTCTATTCAAAAGTGATTGATGAATAACTAAAACGTTTCCATGCAATACAAAACTTTCACTTCTATCGCGTCCTTACGACGCACCCTGTTTTTAGTATTCGAATCAGGCTTGGAGTAATCGCCGATTACGCAATCGTAATCTGTGTAATCGATTACATTTTTGAGTAATCATAATCATATTCTGACAATGAGACACTCGTAATCTTGTAATCGTTATTTTAATCAACTGTTTCTTGCATAATCGTAACTGTAGTCTAAATTTCAATACAGTAAAACTTCGGTAAGTCGAACTTTGATAAGCCGAATAGAATCTTTACTCCCGTCTAACTGAATAGGGAATTATTGTTATTTCTTTTCGATAAGCCGAATTTCGTTGAGTCAAAATATTCGATAAGTCGAATTTTATTTCATGACTTTCGTCAAAATTTCTTCAATAAAGTGTCTCTATAAGTGGAAATATTGTTACTTCTTTTTTTTCTTTTCTTTTTTTTTTTTTTTTTTTTTTGAATCCCCAAAAAGTATGAACAAAAAGAAAGATATTGGCGCCATTCCATTGCGTTGCATCAAAAAGTGTTTAGACAAAGTGGATCTAATATATTTCTGACACCGATTATTTTGCTTGTAATTTGGTAAAGGTTTTTTCTTTTTTCGTTTTAAAGTATTGTTGACTTCATTTCTTTTGGTAAAAAAGAAAAATCTGCACATTGGGGAAACCAAAGCTCTGATTTAGTGCAGCCAAATGGAAAAAATTACAGTTAGGGGTATGTATATTCGAGATTATGAAAAAAAATACACTTTTTGCGTAAAGGGAGGAGTGGAGAATAGGGGATTACACTGAATGAAAGAGCTATTTTTAAGATTTTGCGGTGATCTACGAAGCTGCTGAAGCTTCCAAGAAAAAGTTGAGTTGATTCAATTGTAGCAAAGAAAAGTAGGAAATTGCATTGAAGTTGGCCTCCAAGTTTTCAATAATTTTAAGCAATTAATCACCCCCCCCCCCCCCGTTTCCATTGGGGATACAAGGAAGAAAAAAAAACGGTGGAAAAAAGCAGCAGGTGTATTGCGCATTTTTACAGAAGCCCGCCCGAATGTTCTCGACTCCCTCCTGCTGCTTTAAAAGTTTTCTAGAACCATTTAATGAACGAACAAATGTTTACATAATGTCCTACATAAAATTATAAATTTGTTTTCCATCCTATACGAACTCTTGAATTTATAGGATTATAGTGTACTTTAATTATGTCAAGTATATATCGTCACCTCAGAGCAACAGTAAGGCCACTAATACCATGAATAGCAGTAAGATATCCTACTGTTGATTTGAGGCGACGATGTTCTCCTCGATACATTGTTCTATCACTTTTTTTGCTCATGTTATGAATTTAATAAGTTTCAGTGATGATATTTTATTTTATGCTACCGTTTTCTTTTCGCATTCAATGAGCCAAATTTTCGATAACTCGATTTTTTTTTTTTTTTTTTTTTTTTTTTTTTTTTTTTGCTGGAATCTTTCCACATCCTGAGAAACCAGTCTAACTCAGTTAATGATCTTACTGCAATTCCGTATTTTTCTTCTGTATGGACCCCATTTTTAAAATACGTTTAGTTCTTCTATTATTTTTATGTAAACGAGGCACATTTCTTACTTTCATTTTTTCATTTTTTGCTTTCTTATTTCGTTTTGTAATCAACTAATTCCAATTTGTTTATCCTTCACTTTGGTTTTTTTCCGCATTTCTCCATT
Organism: Uloborus diversus; assembly: GCF_026930045.1. Lineage (NCBI taxonomy): Eukaryota > Metazoa > Arthropoda > Arachnida > Araneae > Uloboridae > Uloborus > Uloborus diversus. Next base: position 113,723,979 of record NC_072736.1, read on the forward strand.
TGATACATTGCTTCCAGACATAGTTTTTCCCGCTGGTAAAATTATTGCTAATTTATTCAAATTGGTTTCATTTTTGGACTATTTGCATTGTTTGTGGGTTTTCTTGGAAATTTATCACTTAACGGTTTTTTTCCTGATGGAATTATATAATAAATTTGACATTTTATCTTTTTTTGTTCTGTTTAATTTCTGATTTTTTGTATTTACACTATCTCCTGTTCCAGCGTGTTGCTTTTCTTGGATGACTTTTCATCCAGAAGCTCACACTGCTTTGCATTGAAAAGGTGTTCCTTGTAACACCAAAACACGTGTCTGCAATAATTTGCATGTTTTGTGCTTCAATACGTTGGATAATTGATTATTTTAATTTTCAGCACAAAAGTATTTATTTGTTATTTATTCGTTATTATTGTTAAGCACTAGTATATATGGTTTCGGTTCGAAAAAGTTTTGAAAAACAGTTATACGCCTTTTGGTGTTTTTTTTTTTTTTTTTTTTTTAACTTTCATTCAGACGATGTATCACCAAACTGCCTTCCTAAAAAACAAGGAAATAAATTGTTCGCATTTTTGGAAAAACCTGCCTACACGTCCAAAAGTGATAATTCTTTCATAAAGGAGAAAATTGAAAGCGAACTAAAAGCTTACGAAACCAGCGCACCAAATGGGCATGATATTGATCCCCTAAAATACTGGGGATCAAACATTCATGTGTATCCATTGCTTAGTAAAATTGCACTTTTGCGCATCATCTGCTCCAGTTGAGCATTGTTCAGCATTGCTGGAAAATTTTACACTTCTCATAGAATGAGAACGAAACCTGGTAGTTTTGAAGCATTGGTGCTATTGAAATGCAATAAAATATTATTTTAATTGCAGTATTTATTTTACAACATTTACTTTCATATCATTTACTTATACTATCTGAATGTATTTTAATACTATGCATGTTTTATAAATCCTGCATTAAAAAAATCTTTTTTTTTTCTCAATAATTGGACTAAATTAAATAGTATTATATTAAGTTGTAGAGAATAGAATGTAGAAATATAGCAAATAATTTTTGGAATCCGTAACCTCTAAAATTTTTGGTTATATGCAAAATAACAATGAACATTTAAATCATGTACAATATGCATTACGATGGGGCGAGCCATTCAGATATGGGATATCTAATTACTTATGCAGAATATATCATCAAAATAGTTAGGAAATATTTAAGTGCACAATCAAAAATCATATCATAATTTTTCAACTATGACGTAGTTACCGCAAACCAGCAATGAGAATCGTAATCAAAATCGTAATCGGCACATCATAATTGTAATCGATTACATTTTTTAAGTAATCTAATCGTTGCTGTAATCATATTTACATTTTGGTAGAGGGTTATAATCGTAATCGTAACTGTAATCTCCTATTTGTCAAGCTTGTAATCGTAATCGGTTACATTCTTTCGTAATTGACTCCAAGCCCGATTCGAATCATTAAGTAAAAACAATGAAAGTATTCCAAAGAAGGAGAATACTTTTAATTTCAAAGTACTGTACGACCTCGTTTATCTTGGCTCAATGGGACCAAAGGCAATCAGGAGAATTGAAAATACAAATAATCAGAGTAATGTGCGTAATAAGCAAAACAAATCCTTTATTACAATTTAAAAGAAAATTCTTTTGCAACAAAACTGCATAAAATTGTTAACAAGGTATTAAGAAATACATAAGCAAAATTTTGCACATCACTTCTTAACAAAGAATTCGCCCCTTGCTTTTGTTTCACACATGTGTGGCGTTCAAATGAAGCTTAGTCAAGCGAACGCTTGATTATTATTAGTTTAGCTGAAGTGATGTCGAACTGTCAGAGCAGGAATTAGTAAATGGAGGGAGCAAGTCTCATCATTTGAGTAGCACTGAAAAGCCGAGGCACTGACCCCAAGTCGCGTGACTCAACAACGACGAATGGATGACACGTTTTGGGTGGAACTAGGGAAAAAAACTTGATTTCATCCAATGCTTTGCTTTAAAACATATCACGTGACTTGAGAACTTTGCCTTACGAATGAAAGCCTTCACTCCCTCCATTCATCTCTTCGCAATAGTCGAACTCATGTTCCAACTACATCATAACCAATCTAAAATTTACTAGGCAATCTATGTAGTAGCTTTACATTGAATCAAAATAAAAAGCGAAAATAGGTCTTAGATGTAATGCCGTGTTTGTAATATAATATTAAATTCTTGTTCATGATAACATAAAACTTTTTAAAAGTCCATTGATCCAGACTATCCGGAGATCCGGTTCAACGACGGCTTGATAAATCAGGCTCTACTGTATTCAAAGAAAAATAACTTTTCTTCTAAAATTCCTTTAATTTCCCTTACGCATACGTTAAAAAATTATAAACGAAAATCTGAGCAACGTAATATACTCATAATATCGAAAAAGTCATAATTCCCTCCTCACTTCCAAAGCCAAGCCGCATCTCCAAAGAAAGGACCCCTCCACCTTTTTCCCGAGAAACGTTAACACATCCCATTATTTACAATCAATAAATTAAGTTTCCTGGAGGATCAAATATGTCGCTCGTAGCGCCGTCTATCAGAGGGGTAATTAAATTTTTATCTTCCGCCGGAGCTGCCATTACGTTCTAATTGCTCCGGAGAGTGGGCCATTTTATTGAGGATTAAGCCATCACTCTCTAATGGACAAGTATGAATGGCGTAAAGGAAAGGGGAGAACACTAACGGTGCAATATAGTGTCGAAACAATTCATTTTCTCTCGCACCAAAGCGTTTGCTTGCCACACTGGGTAATGTTAACAAGAGGCTCGAATAGACTGAATAAAATGTTACACTGCGCTTAAGAACATATCTGAAAAATAAATATATACACAAATATATATATATATATATATATATATCCTGAAATAGAGTGACTCTTTTTAAAAATTTATAACTGGAAAACGGTGAATGATTAAAAAAAATCATTTACGGATTAATTTAATAATAAATTCATCTACACTCTTTCATTTAATGATTCACTTATATTTATTCATTTATTCACTTATTTTCTTATTCATTCGCTATTTTAGCCATTTATTTATTTATTTTTCTCGTATATTATTTAATTTATCTCTTTATTAATTAAGTGTTTCATCATCTATTCATTTATACATTATTTTATTTATTCATTCATTGGATCAAAAATATTTTTAATAATCAAAAATATTTCAGTTTTCCCTTTGCCCCGTAAAAAAGAAGCGATAAATTTACTGCCAAAAATTTAAGTGAAGTTTCAATGCAAGTTTTGTTACAAAATATATTACTTTTTAATGTTTTGTAATTTTCAAAACATTTTCCAATTTGTTCATTTTGAAAAAGGCAAGTTGTCTTAACTATTTCACTTTGCTCCGCATTCCCCTACTTAAAGTCGTCTACAACAATAAATATTGCACAACATTAAACGAGCTGATGTGTGCATCACATGACTTCCTTTTACTCCAATTTAATGTCATTTCCCCATTATTCGCTATTTTAATGTGATTCAATATTTATTCTCTAAATATCACCAACAATGGCCAAATTGAAACCAAAAAAAAAAAAAAAAAACTCCGCCAAATTTGTCGCCAAGTTGGCGACAAAACTTGGCGACCAAAAGACTGGCGATATATCGCCAAGTGTCCGACAAATTATAACGCCACTTGAGTTTACATCGAAATTAACAATGATTTCCCCCCAAAAAGGTGCAAAAGACCCCCTTAGGAACATCCGAAAGCAACCAAAAGGGGAGGTGCACAACTAGACCCCACTTCGAGTCTATGTACCAAATTTCAACTTTCTAGGACATACCATTTTTGAGTTATGCGAGATACATACGCACATACGCACATACACACATACGCACATACGCACATACACACATACGCACATACATACAGACGTCACGAGAAAAGTCGTTGTAATTACCTCGGTGATGGTCAAAATGGATATTTCGCGTGTCTATACATTCTTAGGCACTTTTCCGCATGTGGTCGAATCGAAAAAAAAACTCAACATTCATTTGGGGGTGAGCAAAATGGAAATTAAGGGCGATTTTTGAGTGAAAATTTTTTCGCGAATACAATACTTCCTTTTTTGTAAAAGGAAGTAAAAATGGCCTATATACATTATTCGTTTACACTTTACTCGTTTATGCGTCAATGTTTCTTTTATTTTTTTTTTCATCAATAGTTAAATACTGCTTCAACACCCCCCCCCCCCCTTCATTCTGAATAAAATGTTTTATGTCATAAAATTTAAGACGTAAACATGTACGTTTACATATCAAAGTTATTCTTATTACTTAAAAAGTTAAACTTATTACAGCAGTAGCTGAATAATACTTGATAATTTTCAGACATAATACAATGTCTCACATTATTTCAACAAAACTGCTTCATAAATCTGTTCGTTTATACTTCAAAGTTGTTTTTAACTTAAAAATTGAATTTCTTAAACTAGTAACAGAATAGCACTTAAATATTTTCAGCTACGGTAAAATATTGCACATCATAAAATATTACATAGTAAATGTGTTCATTTATATACCTACAAATCTTTTTATTGTTTATAAAATTAACTTTATTACAACAGTAATAGATTGCAGTTGGGATAAACCTAACCTGGTAGCTTCGTAATGATGGAATTAGGATCTACGTAAGCCTTCACAATGCCTCCAGGTTAGGTTTCACCCAACTAATGTAGACAAGTTTTTTTCAACTTCAACAAAATATTTCACTTCCTAAAAACTTTATCCTGAATATTTTTCGTTTATATGACTTTCTTATTAATGCTTCGTTTGCAAACAGGCTCTAACGTAAAAACCGGTGATCCTCTGCTTTTGTTTTATTTAACAAGTACATAAAAATACAACATTCTCAACCCCTAACATTAACAAGCAAACAAACAAAACAGAAAAACCTAAAGAATTTATTTAACCCATTACGTACAATTTTTGTATTTTTTGAAGACAAAACTGCCGGGGGCAGGTAAACGGCAGTATCTGCAGAACTGAGTTTTCAAGACATCTGAAAAAATGCATTTTGGAATCAATACTAACAATAAGGGAATGTTGGAATTATAAGTTTTTTTCGCGCTTGTTTTACAGCGGAAATCCAATAAGCAAGTTTGCACATCAAAGCTAACGTAAAATACGAGGGACGTTTTTAAAGTAAGTTCCGTTTTGAAATTTAAAAAAAAAAAAAAAAAAAAAAAGAATAGATAGAGCAAAGAAATTTATTGCACAAAAATCTACCACCCTTAAGCTTATATATAGACATTGTTCCAGTGATTTTCCAAGCATTTGTCATAGCGTAGTACTGGTTTTTGTATACCTATTCGTAGAAAATTGCCGCCTGTGTGACCGCACAGTGACCGTGCAGTGAACATGTTCTCTGAGCTCCTTATTGCTGTTGCACCACAGAGCTCCTAGAAAACTTTAGATGCCGAAACAAATGAAAGTTGCTGCGAGCGTGGTGGGGGCAGACCAGAGGATGTTCAAAAACGTCCCAGTAAAATCCCTGTAAGAGTCCTCATGGTTGACTACACAGGCGAAAACTTTGTACGAGTAAGTATACAAAACCCTGTACCACGCTATGACAAATGCTTGGAAAATCACGGGAGCAATGTCGAAAAATAGCGTAAGGGTAGTAGATTTTTGTGCAATAAATTTCTTTGCTTTACCTGTACTCGTTCCTTTTTTATTTCAAAACGGACCTTACTTTAAAAACACGCCTCGTAAATGACAAAAATGAAAAAAAAAATGAAAAATTTGCAGTTATTGTTCTTTGCCTACCCACGACAAAAAATATTGCATACAGTACATTAAATTACAAATACTTCTGAACTACAATTTCTTGTGGAAAGCACTTGACAGAACTTTAATTGAGCATAATATTTAAAATTTACATAGCCGTCATCCTTAAAAATGCCTGCAGAAGAAACGTACTGACTCATATTAAAGATATAATAAAGAGACTAACTACTCACTGCTAATTGTTTTCATCCAAAAAATCCAACGTTCCGTTGACGCCAATCTTTAGTTTAACAATTCGATAAATCTTCGTACGAAGCACCCTCAAGTATTTTACAAATTATTTAGCTTGTGAAAACTAAAAAAAGCTGAAAATCTCATTAAAAATTACTTCCCTACGACAAACACTCACAATTCCTGTTTTTGCTCTCGGTCGAAATCTTCGTTTCATTTCATTTCATTAGACGCTAAGTTGCCCTGATTAGATGAGAAAATGGATACTGAGTCCCTACTCTCCAGAAATTTTCGTTTTGGTATGCATTTCTGAATTTTTTACTCAATGCCAAATATAAAATTTGAATGATATTAAATTTAAGAATTAATATAATATATTTAACTTTTCTTTTCTTTCTAATGGGGTTTGGTAAGGTGCTTCAGTTTCTTTTAGACCTGTGCATCCAGTCTTTCATGCGCCACATTTAAGGCGAGGATGTCAATGACACAGTTAATTTTGAAGTCTAGTTTCCCACCAGACGGAGGCATCTGTGCTCTCTTCGATGCGATGCTGCACTAAAAATTTTATTTTGCCAAGGGTATTCAAAGAGAAACTAATATCCAAGAGATCTTTTTCATGTCGCATAATCATACTGACAATCTGCTACATCTCAAAAATCCACCAGCTAAGCCACTTGGCTCACGGGTCAGAACCCGGGACCAAGACATATAGGCCATCACCCAACTATTTCGGCACACAGCTCACTCGTGTGAAGGAGGCCTTTGTTACCTTAAGTGGTAAGGTTACTTTGAACCATGTTAGTCATTCATCTTAAATGGTTTCTATAACTATTATTTCTTAATTTTGGACTACTATACAATACTTTAGGAGTTCTTTTTTTTTTCATCTTTACAACAACAGGTGCAATCACTAATAAATTATGACTGAGGTTTGGGTGAAGTGGTTTAGAAATAGAGAAAGTACGTATTAGGGATGCACCGATAAGCAAATTGGGCCGATTACCAATTAATCGGTCAATTAATGATCACATTTTTTTTTACTACTGTTTTCCTTACTTCTTTTTTTGAGCAATCACGATTGCTTATTGTTCTCACTTGACCGTTTTTAGCGTCCGTGCCTTTTTCAGCTTGGATCAGGCCTGCAGCACCACTGTCCACCGGCGGCGGCGCGGCTGGTCCTGAGCACTGTCCCCCGAAATCCACTTTTGCTGGGCGGTGGCGTCCATGTCCCACACACACGAACGCCTACACACACACACGAACGCCTACACACACACACGAACGCCTACACACACACACGAACGCCTACACACACACACGAACGCCTACACACACACACGAACGCCTACACACACACACACACGAACGCCTACACACACACACACACACGAACGCCTACACGCACACGCACGTACACAACACTCACTCACACACATGCATACATACACTTACGCACCCACGCACCCACACACATGCGCCTACACAAACACACACGCTCGTGATTGCGAAAAACATAATTTGAATTCAAGATGCCAAAAATTCAAATAATTTATTTATTTTTTTTTTTTTTGAGCAATCACGATTGCTTATTGTTCTCATTTGACCGTTTTTGGTGTCCGTGCCTTTTTCAAATTGAACCAGAAGCCTTTGCAGCACCACCGCCCACCGTCCTCTGCTGGCGGCGCGGCGCGGCTGCTCCGGTTTGGAGCTATCCGCTTCTCCTGGTTGGAGACGTCCATGTCCTACACACACGCACGTTCACACACATACACACACACGACTTCACACACATACACTCACACACACCTACGTGCATACACACAGGTCTACGCACACACACAACTATGCACAAGTAACCGCCTAGGAGGAGAGGCAGACTTGGGGGGGGGGGGACAGGAGCCGTTTCTAGAAACAATAACTCCAATGAGTAGGGTCCTGTCTCAGTTCGTGATTGCGAAAAACATAATTTGAATTCAAAATTTCAGAATTCAAATTATTTTTTTTTCTTTTTTATCTCGACGAGAAATAGTCAACAGTTTATTTCTGAGGGATGATTTATTTTTCTCCTCACTTTCCTGATTTTCCAAAAACAATTTCAAATTTCTTTCAGTTTCTTTGAGCCAGCTTTCTTACTATTGATGTATTTGCGTAATGTTAGCTAGACATGAAATTTTTAAAATATTAGTGGGCAGCCTGTAGTCAACATGCTAATTTAGGAGCACTGTTTATTTAAATTTATTCTTTTAATATTAGTAGCCATTTTATCCAAGACCTATTCTTAATAAAAATTATAAGATTATCTAAAAGCAGTATTCTAAAGCGGGAAAGTATCAACGCATGAAAAATGCTGCAACGATGTATATATGTGCATAATTGTTCAAAATAGAAAAATTAAATTTAAAAAAATAACCTTGCTTCAACTGCCAGTTTGTAATAATGATAATAATCACAATAATAATGATAATAATAATAATAAATTATGTATATATTTTTTTTAATCAAATGATACTTAGTAATAATGATTTTCTTGTTGAATCTAAAACTAATAGCTTAACGAGTAAATTGTAAAGTGTATGATGTAATTACAAGAAACAAAATGAGTGGAGAAAAAATTCTTGAGTCGTCAAAAGCTGGGCGATGGTATCGTAATCTAAATTTAGAAAATGGTCCTGGTTTTCTTTCAGAAGCAAAACAAAAGCATTAGGAAGTTTTTTCTTTTTATTGGAGAGGGTTTAGGGGATGTTGCAGTGGAATCATATATACATTTTTTTATTTCTGCTATATTTTTATCCTTCAAAGATAAATTTTAATAACATAAAAACAAAATGTTGCTTTAAGGCAGGTGATGTGAAAAGAGTGGTGGATGGGGGCCTTGGGTGGGAAAAACATTTTTCGCATTAGAATTTAAGAGTTCTAGAATCAATCATTCATAGTAGTACCATGTGAATATCAGCTGCGAGACTTCAGATTCTTTAATATTCCATTCCGTTTTACGCACTTTCTAAACTTTATATTTCATTTTACTCTGAGCGCTTTCATCTTACATTCTATAGTAATGTTTGGACAAAATTGCAATTATTTATTGTTGATAAATGTATTTATCACAATTTCTTGTTTAAGGTTAACTTTAAAAAAGTACTTTGAAAAATATTTTCTCCACCGATTAATCGGCAAAATTATGCCGATTTTTGATAATCGGTGAAGTGGCCGATTAATCGGTACTGCCGATTGATCGGCGCGTCCCTAGTAAGTATCAAAGTTACTTTGAATGACTGTACTCAGTCATTAAAATGAAAAGTGACCCTTACATAAGCCTCAATAAATGCAATCAAATGAAAAATGATCCTTACGTCAGTTTCAGTCACTACCATGAAGTAGAAAGTGACCGTTACATAAGCTCTCATTAATACTATAAAACGAAAAGTGACGCTTACATCACTCTCAATCAATACAATCAAATGAAAACTGATCCTTACGTCTGTCTCAGTCACTACCATCAAGTAAAAAGTGACCGTTGCATTAGCCTCAATCATTGCCATGAAATGAAAAGTAGCCCATATATCAGTCTCAATCAACATAATCAAATGGAAAACGACCCTAACGTCAGCTTCGGTCGCTACCATCAATTAAAAAGTGACCGTTACATCAACCTCAGGGAATACCATCAAATGAAAAGTGGGCCATAGACCATTCTTAATCAATACAATCAAATGAAAACTGATCCTTGCGTCTGTCTCAGTCACTACCATCAAGTAAAAAGTGACGGTTGCATTATAGCCTAAATCAATGCCATGAAATGAAAAGTGGCCCATATATCAGTCTCAATCAACATAATCAAATGAAAAACGACCCTTACGTCAGCTTGGGTCGCTACCATCAATTAAAAAGTGACCGTTACATCAACCTCAGGAAATACCATCAAATGAAAAGTGGGCCATACATCATTCTCAATCAAATGAAAAATGACCTTAAGTCAGTCTCGGTTAGTACCATCAAGTAGAAAAAGGTCGCTACATTAGCATCAATCAATGCCATCAAATGGAAAGTAATCCTTACACAGCCTAAATCAACCGAAAACAATGAGCAAGCCCGGTTACTTAACATTGTTATCAGGTTTTGATTCATATCGCCAAAAACATTCAATTGGAAATCTAATTAATTCAAAAATTTAAATAAATAGTCATTTATAAAATCTACATCAAGAAATTTTATCCTTACTGCCACCAAATAAGCACTCACATTACCTAAAGTTAATTTTCTTCTGCTTTTCTCTAATCTATTTTAATTACTCCTGTTAGTAATTTATGCGGATACTCGTAAGAATTAAATTATGAGCTAATGAATAACCTGGTAACGAAAGAAGAAAATTGAACTTTAAGTATTCAGGGGACAAAATCCGCGTCAAAAGTGGATAATTTATGCAGTAGAAGCTGTTAAATATTAAATTAGTGCACCAACTGTGTTCATTTGAATTAAAGAAGTATTTTATGCGGAAACTTCTCCGAATTTTAAAGTTGTTCTTTGCTAAGCTCATCTTAAATTTGTATACTAATAATATTTATACTAAAGAAGGTATTATTAAGCAATAAACTAGGTTTTAGTTTTAACGTATTTAAAGCTTTCTGCGTGGATTTATTTCCACTTATAAATATTTTATAGCATTGTGGGTAGTAAAGATTTAACTTTTGTCGCATTTCTTTGAGAAGCATTCACTTTAAAATTTAAAAGAGGGACTTTAATTTGCATCGAAGATTTAGATTTCATCTTATTATTATAGTTAGTTAGTCTTTATTCTTATCCTTTTATGTACTGAAAAATTTGCCTTTAAGGGGTCCGGGGCACAAAAATCGTCAAATTTTGCATTTTTTTTTTTTTTTAATCATTTTAAAAACTACTCCATTTTTTCTACTTAAAAGGACGTTTGAATCTTGTTTCTATCTTAATTAGAACGAAAGATATAATTATTTTTGTTGCATGCATTTAAATAATATTGCATTTAACTTTAAAACTTTAAACGCGTTTTCTTCATGATGCATTTTTTCCCGATTTCTTGCATTCCAAATCGTATAAGTCAGGAACCGATAAAGAAAAAGTAATGAAATTTGGAGCATATCTTTTTCAAACAGTTTACTTTATTTTTTATTCAGCGAATTTGAAAAAACGTTTACCGCAAAAAATATGATTTAAAAAAAAGTATTTTGGAATGTTTCGAAATTTTTCTTCAAACATTTTTTATTTTTTATTGAATTAATATTTTTTAAATCGCCGAATAAAAATTAAAGCTTAGATATTTGTGCATAAGTTTTTGAAAAAAATTTGAAAATTGACCAAGAATATTATGAGTTACAGCAATTTAAAGCATCCGCATTTTAAAAAAAAAAAAACAAATTAAATTTAAATAATTTTTTTTTTAAATATTTATGTTATGATTTTGCATATTAAACAGATGGTGAATCAGTGCAAAAAAATTCAAAACTATAAAGTATTTAATAAAAATATTTTCAAAATGTGTCCCGAGCCCCTTAAATAACTTTGAGTTGGTTATAACGCTCAAACAACCGTCCATCTTGGTCCCTTTATTTGACTGAGCCGGCGAAGCACGGAGTGAAAAAAAAAATGAATTGCTAGCAGACCGACAGTTTCAAGTGTGGTTCGAACCACTAGGATATAAGAAATGAATAAACATCTTTGTAACAAAGTAGCACTAAGAAACAATCTAGTAACTGCACAAATACTGCAAGAAGATACAGACACGTGTTTCGAAGAACCTCTTTCTCAATGCAGAAAAGCGTGAGCTTTGGGATTTAAAGTTATATGACTTAACATTCTTCTCTAGTGACTCTATCACTGACATTATTTTTCTACAAAATATCAGCCTCATGTTCAAATTATTGTGAAATGCGCTTTCACTGTGCTAACGAAATATATTTGTTATTCTTGTTACTTCTTTGAGAAGTATTTAATTAACATACTTGTTTTATTTAAGAAATCTTTCATCAGCTAATTCAATATCAAGAATCATTTATTAATTCTGATTAATAAAAATTGCGTCAATATTCTTTAAAAAAATTAACTTTCTTATCCGTTTGGTCTTAAAGTATGTTTATGACAAAAATCTTACTTAAATTAAAAAATTTCAGTAAGAAAAGAAAAAAATGTATAAGACAATAAGTTTACTGCTCTTTGTTTGAAAAACAAATTGATTTTTTTAGAATTTTACGAGAATTCATTTTTAAAAAGTATAAGTGTTGAGTAAAAAGGATTATAAATATGTCTAGAAGCAGAAAGTGTATTGGCGGCAGCGTTATGTCAGATTTTAAATAAATGTCCTACAACTTTTAAGGTAACGATAAAAAATACTATTGTTGATAGTAAAATATTTTTTCCTCACAGCAGGAATTAGTAACTAGAGAGAGCAATCATTGGTTTGGGGAAAACAGAAGAAAAGATCCCACGTCACGTGATTCAAATACGACGAATGGTTGACACGTTTTGCGGATTTCTTCCAATACTTGGCCTTAAAATCTATCACGTGACATGGGATCTTTACTTTCAAAAATGAAAAGCTTCACTCCCTCCACCCTTTGTCCCTTCTCAATTATTTCTTCTCATTAGTTTCATTTTGTGTTTTGTAAATAAATCTTTACTAATAATAAAGTTGAAAGTCTGTCTGTCAGGATCTCTGTGACGCGCATAGCACCTAGACCGTTCTGCTGATTTTCATGAAATTTGGCACAGTATTAGAATTAGTTAGCATGGGGGGGGGGGGGGGGGGTACCTCGAAGAGATTTTTCGAAAATTCGATTTTGTTCTCTTTCTATTCCAATTTTAAGAAAATTTTCCAGAGTAAAATTATTATAAGATGGACGTGTAAATTACAAAGTTATCATAACGTGAAACCATAACATGGCCTAGTCAATTGACGAGAAATTCATCATACATTATTTGTAAATATACAGGCGAACCAAAATACCTTTTAATATTCCACTACGGGCAAAGCCGTGCGGGTGCCACTAGTGCTAAATAAAAGATGGAAGCAAAGTCAGACATCAAAAATAATTCACATATGATGCGGTGAGAAGCAAAGGGATGTAAGTGGACATTTTCAAGTTTTGAGTAGAACGTGTTTAAAAATAAGGTCGTAGGTAGGCTTTCATTGAAATTCTTTTCCAAATCATGCAGTAAGCAGCACCTAATGGCGCTACTAGTACTATCCCTTGCACTAACACAGAGGAGGGGTTCACCTACTATTTGTACTGGTTATCTCCAAATTTTTAATTTTGGCACTTTCATCTCTTTGCTTCTCACTGCCTCATATGTAAAAAGAGTGAAAAGCAACAAAAAAAACTGCCAGGCAAACCCGTAAATTAACAATATCAAGCATAAAAATTCACGAAGAACAGCAACTTTCCTGAAAATAACCTTACATAAACAAGTGCACCAGAACCTTTACAAGTAGTCAATAAAATATGCTTCTTTATCGCTCTTAAATCCTTAGCTAAAGGAGCAAAAATGATGCCTCCTTTATTTAAGAGAAATTGGATTTATCAAGCATCAAAGAAAATCTTCCAGTTCATTTAGTTTCAGTTACGAATCCAGTCAGAAAGTGTTCCTGGTAATGAACTTCTTATCTCGGTTGCGGCAGGCAAGATTGATTCCAACTCCCATACTACTCCGAATAATTATTTTACGCAACTTTTAATGCTGAGGTATTTGCTTAAAAGATTAATTTCATCATGTTGGGCTCAGTTAAAAATTATTAAACGAAATGCTTTATTGCTTTTTCAGGACTTTTCAGGAGAAATATTAGCCGTGTAGCTTTTAGAACAGCGTATTTTTCAACATATGCTAGCTGCGTCGCCCGGCTTTGCACGGTCTACCTCGAAAATAAAAATTATGTCAAGTGACGCGTGTTCAACAATCAGGCTTGAACAAAAAAAAATGGGTAAAAGTTTGAGGCAGATTGCGGGAAAATAACCAGAAAAGAAACATTGAAATCCCCCGATTACAAGAAAAGCCTCAAAACAAAACCCAGAATCTTATTTGTTCATATTCAAGAAAACAAATGGCAACAGATCTTTCTTCTAAATGACTTTCTTTACGCTACAAATATTAATAAAAGCACTAGCCTGCGTGCCCGGCGTTGCACGGGCTACCTAAAAAATGAAAGACCTGTTCAATTGATGTTTTTGTATTATTCTGACATCAGTTTCTAAAGCGCTAAGGAGTAAATAATTACGCGTAATGCAAAGTTTGCAAAACACTAGTAGAGCATATTTTTGGCAAAAACCTCTTTAACGTTAATCATATTTATCAATAATACAAGTTATGAGTATTTTCAATTAGCACAAAAGATGAAAATATATGCATTCTCAACTATAATACGTGCTCACTTTAAAAATTAATCTGATAGAATATATCTGATAGAATATGAATTAAATCTGATAGAATATATCTGAAATATTTATGTACAGTTACAATCAGCTTTTTACATAAAATGACACACACTTTTTTGTTGATTACTTAAACTAAAGCACCAATACTTATTAAATACCAATAAGCATTAATTTAATATCAAGCCATCAGATTCCAATTAAGCTTTAGTTAAAATCCTTAAAAACAATCTTTTTTGTTCAACTCTGTTTCACTTAAAGAAATCCAAACAATCTTAATTTAACGTGTTCTTTTAACGATACAAACTGTATTGCAAAAATCGAAACAGGAAGGAAAAAGAGATTTATTACAATTCGAAAACTCACCCATGTGACGGAAAAAAGTCCAACAAAATAAACATAATTAGTCGCACATCCTAAATGTACCCAAATATGAGGCCGGTGAATGATAAACTTACACTTCAATCAATAAACATTACTAAAGAAACATTTTTCATATGCTGAAAAGAGTTAAGAACGTTGAATGTGAAAAAATAAGAAAGGACAGACGATAAATGTCCGAATAGAGCAACCAATTTTAAACTAATTAAAAATGAAATTCTAGATGGAAACGTTGTTTTAAGATTTGGACAGCAGCCAAAAAAATCTCTTTTGACACAATTATTAGAATTTTATTTGCTCACCCATATGCAAAAGGGCAACAGGAAAGAAATAAAAATTCCTGAATAGCGTTATGTTAATTAACGTTTTAATTAATATCTCCGCTAATTAAAGTCGTACAATTATGAGATTGGTCCTATTGTTTTCTTTGGAAAATTTCGAATTGATCGGTATCTCGTTTGACTCCCGATTCGCAGTGGTTCTCGAGAAGATCGATCTTCAGACAGACAGACAGACAGACGGACGCGAACAGATTTTAATATTATAGTGGATTGTTACGGAAAGTTGAGTTGAAGCACTAAATTATAATTTGAATGGACTTGGGATGGATTTGAATGGAATGGATTTGGCAAGTCTTCGAAAATTAGGAATTTTATGTCGAAATCTAAGAGTCATAATTAATAGTTTTTAATTGATACTTCCGCTAATTATTATAGGAAGATTATGTTAAATAGCCAAACATAAAGACGAGAAAATGACGAATCTATCGATACCTGGTTCGATGATCAGTTCACTGGCGTTCGGGAGAAGTAACTTAGTCATACATTCATACATAGATGCATATGCTCAGTTTTTAATCATTATAAGATTACGGTCGATGTGTAAATTTAGTAATTTTGCATAAATATCCATAATAATCATAATTATAAGCAATAATAATATCTGTACCTCAGATTCAGACTGACGTAAGTCGGTACTTAACAGGAGAGAGAAAAAAGGTTTGACACATAACAAAGGATGGGGTTACTCCACTGAATTTGCTACATTTAATTTTACTCTTAATTATGCTGAACTAAGTTCATACGCATTAGTAAACAACCAACTTTATCTTTAAACATAATTGAAACTTTACTAAAATTGAATAGTACGTAACATGATAAAACGTAAATTGTAGAGCAAATAAAAGAGTTAAAAACTCATCAAATATCTGTTTCGGGGCAAACAGAATAAGCATATTCGTTAGAACATAAAGTTCTCGGGAATCTCCCTTTTATAGACGGATGAAGAGGCTCTGTTTGCCTCGAAACAGCTCTTTGCTGTGTTTATCCTTTCTTCTTTTTCATCCATTTTTTTCGTATGTCTAAGTTTACTACTCAAACCAACTGGGTGTAAAAGAAACAAGTGAATATTACAATACTTCTAATGTGCCAACTTCAATGCTCAATATATTTTGACTGCGAGGTGGCCTGATCGGCAAGGTGTTGTACTCATAACTTGAGAGTCGGAGGCTCGACACCATTCGGTGGAAGATCTTCCGTACGCGTTGATGGTGACTGGTGCACGCTGAAATCTACGGTGAATACTAAGTCCTCCAAGTTCCCATTCCAAATCAAAACCTCAGGAGGGGCTGTATCAGGAGGTACTTGGCTCCCGGTTTGAATCAATGAACAGAACTCCCTTCAGTGCCCCATTCAGCCAGCAAGACCATTTTATAAATTGAAACACCTTGCAACCCCAAAACACGTGTTTACAATACTTGCCCTTTTTTTTCTCTCTTTTATCATTGCTTACATTTTATATCAAACGAATATTTCATTAAAGTGAGCATTTTTGTTTTACTTTTTACAAAAACATTAAAACGTACTAAGACGAAAAAATAATTACAAAGTTCCACCTCACACCGTGTCACAATCAATTCTGTTTTCATCCTTTAGCAGTTACCTTTTTTTACACAATTCTATTAATATAAATCGTTGGAATAAATGTATTAACTTCAAGGAGCAAAGTTAGATAGCTTTATTTTGCGCTCTTAGTTTTCTTGTGTACCACAGTAATTAATTTTACTAGTAAACTAGTTTGTTAGAAATATCAAGTTAATGATTTTTTTTTTCTTGGTTTCATTCCAAATGCCGCAAATACGAAGGGACAGTAATTGCTAAGAAATACCTCGTTTAGATTCTCTCGTTTAGTTGTAAATAACTGCAAAAGAATTGCAACCAGACAGAGTTTCTTTTGTTACACGTCTTTCTTTTAATTTCCTCTAATTTTCTTCTTCTTTTCATTAACTAAGCTTAAGTTAATGCCATAAAAATTAAAAACGTATATAGTCTGACCACCGATAATATGGAGAGGGAAACATCCGGTTTACAGGCGGAAATGGAAGCATTTATTAGATTACAGGAGTGGTAGCTTGTTCGTTTCAGATATGCGCTTTTGTCTCCTAATTATTCAGAGGCAGTTTTGTAAAAATGACAATTAATACGCGACAATGTTTTTTTTAAATCTGAAATACATTTGATCTATACGCACTGCAAAAATTGATTGATTTATTTTTTTACAACATAATTTTGATCTTACAATTTTGCTTTTACATTTCCGGACGAAATGAAAACATTTTATTTTCTTTTTGTCGTTTCCATATAAACTCTTTTTGTGCCCTTCATTTTATTTTAGCGAATGCAATAAATTAATAAAGTTTTAGTGACATTATAAAATGCGTGCATCAAAATCCCATCGATATTGGACTTTCTCTCCTGCTAAATTCATTCCTGCTAAATTCATTCAGATGGAATCATCTTAACTTGGCCAATTGTCAAATTACATATGAGGCAGTGAATGAAGAGGATTTTCGCCCCTTCTTCTTTGTCACATTTTTCATGTATCACTTTTGGAGAGGGAGAGAATTGAAGAGACTATATTCATTCACAACACACACAAACTAATTTATTTTCAACATACGGAAACAGTATACATGATGGGCAGCCAATTTGCCCTTTTTCCCGAATAGCGGTCAAGAGATATACATAAATTTATCCCGCTATTCGGTCAGGAGATTTTTTTTTGCAGTCATGCCTTCATAGCTGCCTATAACCATATGAACTCAGGCGCTCTCATGCATCTGCGCAGAAGTCAATCGCGTAAAGCCCCATTGCGCAATTATGGAGATCCCGAGTTATTAATCTTGGGATCCCTGTCAAGTTTTACGCAATGTAACCACGTGGAGCATATAATTTCTTACAGTGAGAAGCAAAGGGATGTGAGTGGCAAAATTAAAAATTTGGAGATAACGGGACACATGATAGGTGAACCTCTCCTCTGTCTTGGTGCAAGAGATAGTACGAGTAGCCCTGGTTGTTGCAACTATACAGCATGATTTAGAAAAAAAATTTCAATGAAAGCCTACCTAGGAGCTAATCTTTAAACGCGTATTACTCAAAACTTGAAAATGTCCACTTGCATCCCTTTGCTTCTCACTGCTTCATATGTTTCGTGGTCAAACTATATCCAATTAAAGCAAGATTTCATGGTCGACCTGTGGAATGCGTTACCGGGGAACAGCTCACCAAACGCCGTTTAAAGTCACCTTCGGACGTTAGCAGTTATATGGGGAAGAGCCCCATCCTGCATCAACCAAACTGAGACGACGCGCTTCAGTGACAAAGTGACGCTCATTTCACTCGTGTGATCATACCGTTAATAAATATTGGACCAATTAATCATCTGCTTTCACGATGTGGCACGACCTACCGTGACTATTTGTGGATCCTGTGTCCCCAACGAGCTAAACTCATTCTCATCGTCGTGGTTAATCTGAAAAACCAAAGAAACATCAACGACGGTCCAAGTGAGTATAATAAGCAATTCGTGATAGCTCAATGACAAAAATACCACGGTCGATTAGTAAACGATTAGGAACACGATGGCATGTCAATTAAATAATGTACAAACACTGACGTCGGCAGAACGACTGTGATGAAAGACTTTTCAGCTTATTCAATGAAGAACTAACATGCTGATTCGTACCCATTGAGACAACGACAAACAGTTCAACGCAGACTTTCAGGAAACCTCCTAGGTTTAAAATATTATATGTGTCCATGCTTTAATGGACACGCAACATAGTTGGCTTATTAACATTTTTTATTCTATCATAAAAGATGTCTCTCATCCGGTATTTGTTGGTAGCGCTGTTTATTATGTTTTATTGATTAAAAGCTCACCGGTCACCACTGTACCTCTTTTGGTCGTGTCTTCCCCAGTTTCACTGGCACAAAATTTCCTTCCTCCTGTTTTTCAGTTTCAATCATACTTTTAATATACTTAAGTGAGGAGGAAATTTTAAATGTCGGCGAAACTGTAGGTAAACAACTTAGGTGAAAGGTTTAGCCAGATGGTACTCTGGCTGATTGCGCTATGAAGTCACTTGTAGTGCATAAAAAAAACATATAAATAATCCTAGTAAGTGTAGTGCGACACACGCATTTTGTCGGTATCGCAATGGGTGGTATTCTGCCATTAGTATCTTTGAGTTCATGGCAATGTGCGTATATAAAACAGATAAGACGACCTTTTACCCCTTAACTTTTAAAACGTCTAAATCGTAATCAGACTTCAGGTGAAAGTTTTATAACTACCTCGAAAACATCAAAGTGTTAAAATAATAGAATCCATTAGATCAAAGCTCCGCAGTTTTCTAATTATGTCAGGTGGAACTTTATAAATATCGGGGATATATCAAAACATCATGTGTCGTGACCCAACCGTATTAATCGAATTCCTAAACAAACTCCCGCATTCTGGAGCACAACCTTTCCCACAAAGCCACTTCGCCATTAAAAGCCAAGCCAATTATCCAATCGCAAATCAAGGTGCGAAAGGATACCGAGGAACACAGGACACTGATTTGTGCCGGACAAGATAGTTTCCTAGCCACAACTTATCGACCTGATCGACCATTAAGGCATCCGATCTCGAGTCCCACGCTGTTGCCTTGGCGACAGTTTCCTTGGCGACGGATGACTCTTTTTGATGCTCTTCCGAGCACCAGCATTCGTGGAATTAAAATACCAAGCGAACACAAATTTGTTTTGATTTGAAGCTCGTTTCAAAAACACAATAAGATTTTTTCACCCACTTTTCCTCAAAGGATCTTTTTCTTTTTAAGAAAGTTGGAATCAGTTTGGCTTTATTCGTAACTAACGATGCGTTTGCTTATTTAGAAAGACGATATTTGCTATGTTTATAAATAATTTGCTTTGCACAAAGGAGTTTCATTCGATGACTGACATAAATCAGTAATGCGTATTCAAGAAAGTAACATTAGTAAACAGTAGGGTATGAATGAATAATGTAGTTAACAGAAATTAATGGTCAGCCTCTGGGCGAGGGGAAGAGGTCAAGCCCTATTAAGCAATCATGACTATTGTTGCAGTGAATACTATACTTAGTATCCCTTTATCCAATGTTCATGAACATTTGTTCTCTTACAGCATATTCACAAAAATTATTTCTTATGTAAATTTTCGTATTGTTTGTAAATCCTTCATCATTTCAATTAATTTTAATGTATGTTGTTAGGGATCCAAACCTAGGAGGGTAGACGCCCAAAATGTCGCGGTCAAAATGTAACCGGCCCAAAATGTAGCCGGTCCAAAATGTCGCCGGTCCAAAATGTTGCCGGTCCAAAATGTCGCCGGTCCAAAATGTCGCCGGTCCAAAATGTCGCCGGTCCAAAATGTCGCCAGTCCAAAATGTCGCCGGTCCAAAATGTCGCCGGTCCAAAATGTCGCCGGGCCCAAAATGTCGCCGGTCCAAAATGTCACCAGTCCAAAATGTCACCAGTCCAAAATGTCGCCGGATCCATACCCTAGGGAACACCACTGTTCTTGAGAAATGTCAGTCACGCATATCGATGAAAACGTTCAGTTGCTCCAGTACCTTGAACGAATTAACGCAAAAAACCACTCAGTCCTAAATCATGCATGGGTGCTAGCGGGTATCGTTCGAATTCTTACTACAGGTTTTGAGGTAGAATGGCCACACAAAATCGGTCACATACAAACGCACACACACACACTATTCTTGAAGAAAAGTTCAAAACAATTCTGCGGACGTTAGAACCGAACGAGGTCAGAACGTTTTACAGTTGGTAGATAGCGAGTCACAAGAAATACGATAACGTAAAAAAGGAAAAGCGCGTTTGCTTGTATTCTATTTGTTTGCTGAAAACCAGCCGAGAGTTACGAATCAAAATGGGAGAAATATTTTAGAGTTTATGAAGAAACTCATTTAGTCCAATCCCGTTTTCAACGGATACATTCATTAAATACAATTACCATTCATTCGCAAATTTGATGTTAAACAGCATTTTTGTACATATACATTTTCCTTACCAACTTAATAAGCGAATTTTGAACCGGCGAGCTCCTGGACTCGCGACATTTTAAAGCAGTGACATTTTGGATCGGCGACATTTTGTCCTGGCGAGATTTTCAACCGACGACATTTTGGGCAGGCGACATTTAGGACAGGCGACATTTTGGCCCAACGACATTTTGGACCGGCGACATTTTGGATCGGCGACATTTTGGCCCAGCGACATTTTGGGCAGGCGACATTTTGGGTAGACAACATTTTGGGCCGCGACATTTTGGCCCAGCGACATTTTTTCCCGCGACATTTCGGTGGTGTTATTTTGACCCCAAACCCCTAGAAGAGGTCGTGGCGCAGACTCAGGGCCGATCCTAGCAGGTGTGCAGAGTGTGCACCGCACAAGGGCGGCCAAAGCAAGGGGCGGCCGCAGGCCGCATCATATAGTTCTTTTAATCAAGCAAAATTCCTCAAGAATTTCTCACAAGATAACATAATAGTCGGATAAATATGCTGAATGTTAAATGTTCAAATATCGAAGTAAGTGCTAATTTTCCAACAGCACATAGCATATTAAGAAAAATAGAATGTTAGAGCACATTGTGTTGCTCCATTATCCATTAATATCAACTCTGTACACACATGCTTCATTTGGTTGCAAAATTTGTGACAGAACTGGTAATCAGGTATGGATACAGGGGAGGGGCAATGACCCCCCCCCCCCCAAGCATAAAAGGGTGCCTTCTAAAGGCCACTAATGCTTCACCCAGCCTCCCAAGTTTTTATTGATATTAAACAATGAAGACATATTTCGTGTAAAAAAAGTATTAAAAAAAACTATGCTGATATAATACTCTCGCAAATATTTCAAACAACAAATTCTGTGCTCAACAGTCGTGGATGCGTGGAGACTGGGGAGACAATGGAAAATTGCGACTCCCCTGAGAGTCAAACATATATAATCAACGAACTAAAATTTTTAATTTTCCCCCTTTACAGCAATTTTGTCTAATTGAAATCACGAATGAACTGCGTGGTTTCAGATCAGGTAGGAGGACAGGGCCTTTGCCCCGGGTAACAAATTTCAAGTGTGGCTCCAAAACGAAGATACAAAAGGATGCCTTGACGAGACTAAAGAAGGCTTCAAACTGCGTTTTTAGGACTTCAATTTCGGAAAATTTCGCTAGTTGAACCACCGATTTTAAGGATCCAATTAAGTCTCCCATTCACCCTTTCTTCCTTAATGTAATCAAACATAGCCTAAAAATGATGGCTCCAAAATGTCTTTTCTGGAGACAGCCCTCCCTGACGTCATCAAAAATTGCTCAATGGCATTTTTCGAATTTCTTTTTCGAAATTTTTGCGGTAGAGGGCCCTGAAATCCATTGCCTAACATTACTACCAAAAATAGTCTGAATTAGCGTCTCTAGAGAGGCCCCCAATCCCACCCCCTCTCATTTAACGTATTCAAAATCAAACTAAAATTGCGTTTTTCAATCATCAGTTTCGAAGAACTTTGGGGGGAATACCCCGAATCTTCTTTTTTCCAACGTAATCACTGTAGCTCAAAATTTCATTTTTAGACGGTTCCGTGGAGCCACCAAACCCTTCCTGCCTAAACTAGCCTGAAATTGACTTCAGTTTCAAAAAACAATTCTTGAGGGCACACTGAACCCCCACCCGCTCTTTGTCCCATCGTTATCAACTAATGCCTAAAATACGATTTTAGGACTTCCATTTCTAAAAAATTCCGGAACGTTTTTGTAAATTTTCACGGCGATAGGGCATCTGCCATCCCCCATCAATCGCCGAGGTGAGGTGGGGAAAAGTTTTTAGTTGCATTTTTCAGATATTGATATTGAAAAATATTCAGAAAGATCCGCTGAAGCTTCCCGGTTTCCTTAACGTCACTAAAGATAGCACAAAATTGCGCTTTTTATAGCCCCAAAATAATTCCTTCAAAAAAATAGCCTAAAACAGATTTTAATTCCGAAAAATATTTCAGTTCGGAATATTTTCCCGTTTCCCCTTCTTCTTCTTCTTCTTCATCAGCACAACAGCCTGGTGCAGGTCAAGGCTTTCTCCGTCTGCTTCCTCCAGGCGGTACGACACGTTGCCAGGTTTCTCCACCTGGTCACTCCCAAAATTTTAAGGTCCTTCTCAACACTATCCAGCCACCTTGTTGCTGGTCTTCCCCTTCTCCTTGTACCCTCAATCTTCGAAAAAGTTAGCTTTTTAATCGGATCCAGATCTGCACGCCTAAATACGTGCCCCAGCCATCTGATTCTATTGGCTTTAATTACTCTTAAGATGTTGGGTTGTCTGTATTTACGGTATACTTCAAAGTTATATAAACTTCTCCAAGCATCATTTTCTTTTACTGCTCCAAAAATTGCTCGAAGGATCTTTCTTTCAAAAATGAGAAGTCTGTTTTTCTCTGTTTTATTAATTGCCCATGTCTCACTATCATATAAAATGATCGGTCTTATGAGGATTTTGTATAGGTTTATTTTTGTATTAATGGAAAGGAGCTTAGATTTTAATTGGCTCTTTAAGCCAAAGTAGCATCTATTTGCCATCAAAATTCGATTTCCAATTTCAACTTTAAACTCATTCTTACTGGTAATAAGTGCACCCAAGTATTTAAACTGGGTGAGTCCTTCAAAAGTATAGTTTCCAATACTAAGCGGCTGCACATCATGTATTCTAGTGCTCGCAACCAAAAACTTAGTTTTTTCCTCGTTTACAGCCAAGCCCAACTCCTTGGCAGCGCTCTCAAGGGCAACAAATGCCTGGATCACATCCTGTTTTCTTCGCCCAACGATGTCGATATCGTCCGCGTATGCCAATATCTGCGTATAGTTCTCTGCAGGATTGTGCCTCTAGTGTTGATACCTGAGTCTCGTATAACTTTTCAAGGGCTAAATTGAACAAAATGCAAGACAGAGAGTCTCCTTGTCTGAGGCCTCTCACTGTATAGAAGACCTCCGATACTTCGGACATGGTCTTAATTTTGCATTTTACGCTTCGCAAAGTCATTTTGACAAGATTGATAAGCTTAGGAGGGATTCCGAATTCGTACATCGCCTCGAACAATTTTTCCTGTTTCCCCTATCACGTCCAAATCTAGCCAAAAATGTGTTTTTGAAACAATAGTGCCGATAAATTACCGGAGGAAAGTTGCCAGACCCCCTAACGTCACCAAGAGGACAGCCTAAATTTGAGTTTTAAACTACAGTTTCGAAAACTTTCGATAGGACACGATCGAATCTTCCTCCCTCCAGCAATTTCAACAAAGATAACCCGAAATTGCGTGTTTAAAACTTCTGCTTCAGAACATTTTCGGGAAAAGCACCGATCCTTCGTAAACTACGGTCACACAAAATAACTGCAATTTGACATAAATTTTGAAAGAATTTCAGGAAAGAACTCCAACATTACTTTCCCGTCAAGTCTCGAAAAATTTCCTGAAATTGCTATTTTTGACGTCAAAATTGAAAATTTCTCCATGGACCTTGAATGTTCCCGACTCTTTCCTTGCAACCAAACACAACCAAAGCTTAATTACAGCTATTTTTCATACTCAAATTTCGTATATTTTCTGGGGGTGAGCCCCTCCCCCCCCCCCCCCCTTTCTCTGATGTCAGCAAAGGCAGACTATAAAATACGTTTTTACAACTAGTAAATTTCGGTACCTATTACTTTCTTCAAAGATATAAATTGTACCTAAGGAGTTTCTAACCTTTTACACAAATTCATCCTTTTTCTGTTTTTTTCTAATTAGAACTTGATACAGAAATTTGAAGAAAGATTTATATGGGCGTTAAGTATTAGTCAAAACATGTAAATTGCTCTTCAGGGGCGGCGCATTAGATCTTTGCACACGGGCGGTCGACACCCTAGGATCGGCCCTGCGCAGACTGCGCCATTGAAATTTTTAGAAGGGTTGTTTAGAGGGATATTTTTCTCATTGGGGGCTGTTTTGGGGGATTACGGTCTTAAGGGGGTGCGTCCTTGCTCTTAGGGGGATGGGCATCCCTGTGTTTGTATAAGTCAAGTTTTTTTTTTTTTTTCTTGTTCTTTTCAGGGCCGTCCGAAGCGCTGCCGGCGCTCGGGGCGAAAGTTTCCTGGCGCCCCCTCCCCCATACACACAGAAAAATCAAGTTAGTTATAACATCAGTGCATAGTACATACTTGAATATTTTACGTATTGATAAACAGAACAATCAAAGGGCTATGCATAATACAAATTAAAACACAAGCAATAATATTTGTGAAACATTAATGCCCCAAAAACTTTTCGAAAACGGAAATGTTAAAAATCCAAATATTTATCAAGTAAAATGTTATCCCACTACATAAAAAACAAGCAATTAAAACTGAATTGGTTTTTCATATTGATCAAACTAAGAACACGAATATAATTTGCTGATTATAAAGAGAAAATGTATTTATCGAAGTAAATTACATCAAAATTAAATCTCGATCTGAACTCATACAATGATTCTTTTCAAGAGTTTTTTGGTTTTACTTGTACCAATTTAATATTAGCTTTCTTATATGTTGTAAACAAAGATGTTATTCTTTTGCATCAAATATTTGTAAGTTTTAGGGAGAAGCCCACAAATACTCAACAACACCGAAAATCGCTCAGAATTGCGTTTTTGGAGCTCTAATTTCGAAAAATCACTGGCCCTAATATTACAAAATATGGCCTTGCAAATTGCTTTTAAGAATTGAGTTTAAGAAAATATTCGCCCCCCATGCCGCCTTTCTTTAATATCACAAGCAATGGATTTTTCGAACGACATTTACAAAAAAATATAAGTGGGATAGCTCCTGAAAGTATAACACTGCTTAAATTTTTTGACCATAATTTTGAACAATTTTTCTGAGAGATGCTCCAGATCCTCCTATCCATCAAATCTTCAAAGTTTGTATGTCCAATTGATTGGGGCCTATTTCGTTGAAAGTCGTAGGTGTACGAAGACTTTTGGGAGCCACTGTAAGGAAACTCGCCTAAGAAATGTCCCTGCTTGAAACGCTGCAAATTAATAGTTCTCCTGCATAACAATTTATTTTCTGCGATTCCAAATTTCTTGCCATTTCTAGAATGCTACATTTACCGTCTTAAGAAATTTAGTTTTGTAACTTTTGAGCTTAAGAAATTTTAAAGATGTCCAAAACTTGAAAATGTTTCATTATTTCCAATTTATTTTTTATTTTTCTACCGTTTTAACCTTCTCTACTAATAATAAAGCTGAAAGTCTCTCTGTCTGGATCTCTGTCCAGATCTCTGTCCGGATTTCTGTGACGCGCATAACGACTAAAGCCCTGTTTTCCTAGAACCGAAGTCTCCAATCTTCGGCGTCGCTCCTCGCCGAAGGGAATTCTTCTGCGCATGCGCACCCGAGCTAAATCGACGTCGTGAATGGCCACGCCGGAATCACTTGACTTTGATTTCAGCGTCACGGCGAGGAGCGATACCGAAGATCAGTGATTTCGCTGCTAGGAAACCAGGGCTTAAACCGTTCGTCTGATTTTCACGAAATTTGGCACTGAATTAGTTAATAGCATTGGGGGTGTGCACCTCGAAGCACTTTTTCAAAAATTCGATTTTGTTGTTTTTCTATTTAAATTTTAAAAACATTTTACCCTGCAAATTATCATAACGTGGAAGAGTAAATTACCTAATTATTATAACGTGGAACCGTAACGTAGACGAGCAAATGAACACAGCCATATTGGTGAGATTCATCATCCATTATTTTTAAATATACAGGCGAACCAAATGATCTTTTAATTTTATACTACGGGCAAAGTCATGCGGGTATCGCTAGTCCTTAACAAATGGTGAAAAGATGGAGGTATTGAAAAGCGATGTATACATCATGCACATGCTTGCGCACTTTTTAGTAAACAGTTCATTATTGAGCAATCACGATTGCTTATTGCTTTCATTTGACTGTTTTGATGTGCTATCATTTTATTTTCCCCATCAGCACCCTCTGCAGCATCACCGTCGACCGGCTCCTCACGATGCTGCTCCTGTAGCGTAAGCCATCTCCAGGTTGCGTTAATATCCTACACTTACGCGCATACATACACGCACGTACAATCAAACACATACACACACATACTTACACCTACACAAACACATACACACACGCATACATACAGAAACCTACACATACACACACACCTACACACAACTATCCAAACACTCATGCCTGCACACAGACACAAACACACGTGCCTACACACATACACATACCCCCTACACACAAACACACATACCCCCCCACACACACACACACACACACTCGTGATTGCGAAAAACATTATATGAATTCAAGATGTCAAAATTCAAGTTATTTAATTTTTCCAATTTATTTTTGATTTTTCTACTTTTTTAATCTTTCTTAATAAAGGGTAAAAAGATAGAAGTATGAAAAGCAATGTGGACATCTTGCACATTTTTTAGCTAACAGCACATTATTTGAAATTTATTTTTGATTTTTAAACTATTTTAACCTTCCTTTATAAAAGGTGGAAAGATAAAGTTATTGAAAAGCGATATGGACATCTTGCACAATTTTTAGGTAACAGTTCAGTATTTCCAATTTATTTTTTGATTTTTCCACAGTTTTGAGCTTCCTTGATAAAGGGTGAAAAGATGGAAGCATTAAAAAGCGATGCGACATTTTCAGCTTGCACACTTTTTAGTTAACAGTTTTACTTTGATTACCACTCGTGTTGGAGCTACAAGTTCTACACTCCTCAAAGCATAAAAACGTAAAGTAACGGTCGCTCGTTTTAACATGATTTTAGAAAAACAAAATTGCGTCAAGTGACGCGTGTTCAACAATCAGGTTTAAAAAAAAAGAAAGAAAGAAAATTTTGTAAAAATATTCCGCCAACGTGTTGAAAAGTGCAATTTTATGACACAAAATTTGAATACAGACTTCTTCGGATTTTTTTTTTAATTCCAAAAATTCAGTCAATGCATAAACATTCCGTTTCACGGGTTTTCTGTGTGGTGAAGACCCTCCTAAGGGAGTTAAATAAAAGTAAAGTAACCAAAAACTTTTGTCGGATGTCTTTTCATTCAAAAGCTCATTATTTCTTTTGTATTGAAAAGGGCGTTCCTTGTAACGCCGAAACACGTGTCTGCAGTAATCTGCAATTAGTGCTTTTTGACGTTGTATTTCTTAATTTCCTCCTAAGAAGGTTTACCCGTCCACAGGGAAAATGAAAAAAAAAAAAAAAAAACTATGTGAGTTCCTGAGCATTAAAGGATCTCTGTGCCAAATTCGGAAAAAAATCCGACGTAAGTTGTGGATTTGTATTAGGAGCAAACACACACACATACATTATAAGTTCAATGTAACAGATAATAAACATATTTTTAATTAGATGCTGAATTATTTATTTTTATTGTTGCACATTTCTTGGTTAAGAAATTTTACCGATTAAGAGAAGGCTTTTATTTTTCTCATAATCCCCTGGAAAAGATTTTTTTAAGTGAATTCCACTGCATGAAAAATAGTTCACTGGGCCTTAAAAACTTTTTCATCATTATCGTCATAACAATAGCATTAGAGGAAGTAGTCCAAATACGAGCCACCACTTTTATTTTCTACCTACTGATTTACCTGTTCACGCTAAAGGTATAATTGTAGTGCCAATAACTCTTAAAAACATTCAGGAAGGTGATATTAGGGTTCAAAAACCATTACGCCAGTTTTAAGTGTTTTAAAACTTCATGATTACAAAAATAGGCAAAATCACGTTTTTTAAGAGGTGGTCCAAAAACGGGCTACTTTTGAGGAAAAAACTATTTTATCTCTTAAAACATATAGATATAAAGCATTAAATTGTAATTCAAAAATTCTATTAAATGATATCTTATATATTTTTATGAAAAATAAAAATCATTTATTTCATTTTTTAGTTGCAGATGTTACAAATGTAGTAAACTTTTTTTTCCCCCATCCCACACAATCAGATGTATAGCCCTCCACACTTCTCCTGTAATGTCATCTGAAAAGAATCTGTCGTAAAATATTCATACTACATTGCCATCATCAGATTTATCATAAACAAGCCCCATCAGCTCGTCATCCCTGTCGTTGCCATCAATAGGAAGATCGGTGATCTCCTTTCGAGTCCGACTATTGTCGTTGGGATTTCCTCTTTGACTTGATGGCTTGACTTGAAGATTTTGGATATTTTCTCTTTTCACATGGGCAACTGATTCCCCGCCACAATTTTCTGACTGTTATTCAATGCACGCTCCACACTTTTCGGCAGTTCATCTTTGTAAGGTGATCCAGTGATGATGCAAGTCTTGACACTATTGCGGCCACGATTGTTCTTTTTCTTTGCAATAGTGGGGATTGGAGATATTTCATGTGGACAGACGTGTTTGGATGTTGAAGTTTGACTACTTGGTAGTTGATTCGATATGCTGAACTTTCAAGTATCGAAAACAGCGTGGTCTAAAAACGGGCTACCAATGGTGGTCTAAAAGTGGACTAGCCCGTTTTGGACCACCATCGGTTTCGAAAAGTTTTAAGTTCTCCAAAAGCGAGTGTTTCTTATAAAAAAAAAATCCTGACAAAGCACATGCTCTGACTATCAAGGTCATTTGCTCACTACGCTTTTGCTTCCTCCTCTTGATTCACTCGGTATTATTTTTGCCACTGCGCACAACCCCCTTCCCTCATTTTTACCGGCTGGCCCGTATTTAGACTATGGTCCGTATTTAGGCCACTTCCTCTGCTATAGTTTGTAAAGGTTTGATGCATAGTTGGGTTTGGTGAATTTGGCGCGATAAAAACACCTTTCGATGAAGGAAAAAAATGCACTAAAAGAAAAACATAATAAGCAAAACTAATCAACTTTCTTGCACCTTTTATCAATTTTGAATTTTTTGGTTCTTTAATCTTTTGAAAAGTGTCGCAGCAAAAAGTTCATAAACACATTATATAGAATAATAATCCACTTTTAATCAAAGTGCTTGAAGTGAAGCCAAATTTAAGCATTTCCCATTCTACGTTAAGAGCTATTCCATAACAAAATCATACAATATGTGGAATCGGAGATTAACTGCGCTGCGTAATTGGATTGTTCCCTGCATTTACAGATTTAAGGCGAGGAGGTACATTAGTAAATGGAAATCACTTTGACGGAAACTGCATTATCCTAACCCATGCTTCCTCATTTGGATCGGAATTCGATATTTACATAACTTGTCCGAACATCGGAGGAATTTGATTAAGCAAAAATCTTCGTTCGATGAGTTTATGAAAGAAAGGAAATAGGGACAAATATAAGTGGAAAAGCAAATATTCTAGTTTTGTAGCTTTGGAATGTAAAATTTTACGCACAGACGTATGTGTAAAGTTCTGAATGAAGTGTTATGTACTAATTTATTCTTTAGCACACTTCGAAAGCATTTATGGTATTACATGCCAACAGACACAGGGGCGTGCACAGGGGTGGGGGGAGAAAGGACACCTGTTGGCACGGGCCCGAGCCTAAAGGAACCCCGAGATCGTTCAAATGAGAGTGGAAATATATGTAGGGACGTAGGAGTAAACAAAGTGGAGGAGGGCCGGCAAAAGTCACTTGTGTCAGCTCTAAAATTTCTTCAATTTCTAAAATTCAGACTCCAGGGTTCCTCGTACCTACCACTATTTGTGGTTTAACCAGTTGGATGGGACCCTGAAGATAGTTCTGATTTTTCGATCCAGACCAGAAACCGAGCAATCCCTGGTCCAGCACCCCCAGAGGTATCGTTTCACTTGGAGGACTGTGTGACCACGAGCATATTTGACGTCCTAGTGCAGTTCAACTCATCAATTGAAAGCGAAGCTTTGGTATTAAGCATTAAGTTACCGTCCTGTTTTGGTGACTGGTAAGTGGACTGTATTAATTAAAATGAAAAATAGCTGAGGCTGACACGATCTTAACTTTACTTGGTTTATTGGCTTAGTTTTACTTGGTTATACATTTGAAAGTGAATCGTTAGACGGGCCATTGCAATCCCCACAGCGGGCCGCGGGTTAAGGATCACCGTTTTAAATGGTTACCTGTTATTTCGATTAAAAACATGTAGTCATAAACTTTCCCTCATTCTGACATGTCATGCAAACCTTTTATTAAATAAACAATAAGACAATGAAATATCAATAAAAATGTAATTTATTATACATCGGTAAATATTCTGTGGTTTGATCCTGATTTGACTATATTGCTTATAAAGAAGACAAACCTACTTAGAAATATTTTAATGGTTCAAATTTATAATTAAATAAGGAACGATCATGAACAAATCTAATTTATTCTAACTGATTTCTATCTCCCGTAAAGCCATCTGGATATAAGACCAGCATAGATAACTTAAAACTAACCTCCAGCTCCAGAAGAGGGGAAAACCAGTGAATACCCTCCTGTATGAGTATTGAAATCACAATAACAAGAATTAATAATGATTAATAGTGCACATAATATGTACATTTCAAAATTTCATATTTTCAATAATAGAATAAATGGAATCCAGTGATGCTCGAAAGGGCAGGGTCCAGGGGATCTTTTGAGAGTTTTTTTTTTTTTTTTTTTTTTTTTTTTTTTTTTTTTTTTTTTGTTTGACTATAATCATATTTATGTGGTACATAAAATAATTCCAAGCAAAGGTAGCAATGATTTCAGATTTAATAAATGA
The DNA here is from genome assembly GCF_026930045.1 of Uloborus diversus. Classification (NCBI taxonomy): domain Eukaryota; kingdom Metazoa; phylum Arthropoda; class Arachnida; order Araneae; family Uloboridae; genus Uloborus; species Uloborus diversus. The sequence continues at coordinate 113,755,874 of NC_072736.1, forward strand.
AAAAAATAAAATTTATTTTCTCTCTTTCTTCCCCTGCAAAATTGAACTGTACATGTGAAAATAAATTGTTCTGTAACAGGGTTCGCCGATATATATCATGATATATATATATCACGATATATATCCGATATTTATTTTGAAAATATCATGATATTTTGATATTTTCGATATTTATTTTTTCAACTATGGTATTTTCAATATAAGTATATTAATTATAGTAATGGTATTCATTTATTATTAAAAATAACCAAAAAGTAATGTACTATATTTTATGATGTATAATACATCATTAATACAACCAAGTAATATAATGTTCCTTTTTTACTTGTACTATTTTATATTCATAAAATTATTTGTAATCTAACAATTTTTATTCATATTAAAAGTGCCTAATTAAATATTAAACATTGCTCAGGAAAAAAGAAAATGTCTCATGACTATCCACTGACTAATGTATATTATTTATCTCTGAATCATATAACTGTAAAAGCAGCTAACAGAAGAAAAACGAGTAAAACAACCAATGCTAAACTACCTTCAATAAAATTAATAGAAATGAAAAATGAAATATTAGATATAATGAAAGAAACATCAATTTTAAGTCTACATACTGTAATTTCAATATAAGAAAAGAAAGAGTGTTTTGAGGATGTATTTGCTATTTTGAAGACTCTAGTTTGTGCTAGTTGAAATTATCGTATATATATCAAAATATCCGATATATATCAAAATATCGGATATTTTCGAACCCTGCTCTGTAATGATGATTTTGCTAAGCTGTTTTTATTTTTATTCATGAGAAAAGTAAATACATTCATTCTTATGCTTTCTGGTATTTTAATTAAGTATTTTTTATTCATAAATGTATTATATGAACTAATGCTGAGTAATTATAAAGTATTATTTTTTATGTTTTCTGTTCCAGATAATCAATAAAATTAAAAGACTATGTTTCTATGCGTGTTGGGGTATGATATGAGAATGCCTCCCGCCCCCCCCCCCTCCCTGAAAATGTCCTGTGTGCGCCACAGATGACATCTAATCAGAACGAGATAAAAAAATACAAATAAAAGAGAGAGAGAGAGAGAGAGATGCATTAATCAGTGAAAGCATATTTGCCAATTTTTTTTTGAAGATGGGTAGTATTTAAATTTTTTATGAATACACCACTATCTCAACTGATTGGAAGTTCTCAAATGTGATATTTAATCCATAAAAATAGGAGTGATGTATAAAGGCAAATGAAATAGAGTTATTAATATTTAATTTTTACTTATTCAATTAAGTGGTATAATTTTCCGTTCATCCAAGAAAGGTACAGGGGTAAATACAGGCTCCGCAGACAGTTTTTAGAAAAAAATAGTAGGAAAAATTGTAGCAAAAATTTCATACATAGGAAAAAATATGAAAATTATGCTTTAAAAAATAGGAAAAAAAAGGAAAATAATATTCTAAAAAAGGAAGAATATTGCAACTATATATATACATATAAAATATCATAATTACAAATTTAACTATGAAAAAAGAGCTACAAAGCTGTTTCATATTTATTAAACATATTACAATTAATGAAAACAATTAGATATTTTATTCAAGATAAAAATACCAGGAAATTGTTTTGCTTAAGAGAACGTTTTACTTATATATTTCAACTACCTATTAGCAAAAGGCTTCAGTGGAGGATTTACTTGGGGGCGGTGGGGGCGAAGTGACCTTCATTGCGTCCATGACCGTTATTTTCTGAAACCAATGATATGGAATTAAAGAAATTACTTGCAATTGCTACTATTTTAATCCAGTAAATTCCAATAGTTTTGATTTAAATTAGTTTTAGATAGTAGTGTAGTTGAGGATGGACTATGTTAACTACTTTATAAGTTTTACCCAAGGTCGCCCTTTCCCCCTTTTACTAAACTACAATATTTTTTATATTTGTATATGTAAGTGTCTTTCTAACTTTTTCTTCCATCATTATACTATACTGGTATGATAAGACGATGCTGTGATTTAGATTGTAATGTGGGAATTCCGGGTTAAAACTAGTAGATCCAAATTTGTCCAATCCAAAAGTTGAAGTAAATTAAGAAGGACAAAGGAAATTTCAGTCAATTTGAAATTTTTTTGGGTCTTCACAGGGATTTAGTTTTTGATATCATTTCAACGCTCTTAATAGTTAAATAACTCCAGTCACAACTAAATTGGTTTCTGAGCTCACTTAGATCCTTTTAGAATGAGCCTTCTGACCTTTCTATATCTAGTGGCGTAACTAGGGTAGGGCGGTCCGCCCCGGGGTGCATACTTTTGGGGGTCGGCAATTCAGCACCTTTAATGTGAAAAAAATTAAATACGGGAATCATACTTTAAATCTATTACTGGAAGCAAAGAAAAAAAAAAAAACCTTCGAAATGTAAGGTTTTGGTAAGACTGTACAATTGCGTTTTTCAGTGTTCAAAGTTTAAATATTTCAATAGTGAACCTTTAAACCATTATCTCATTAAATCATTATCTTTTCGTTCCCTAAGACAGACTTAAATTTTATTTTTAAAACTTAAATTTCGGAAAATATTTAAGAAAAGAGCCTGACTTCCTAATGTCACCAAAGGCTAACACTGACTTCAGTTTCGATGAAGATTAGGGAGAGAACCCCATCCCCCAAACGTTACTTTTAACTCCAATTTTTGAAGCAAATTTAGAATATTTCTCCAAGATTGGCACTTGAGCCCCCCCCCCCCTCCTCCCTTTTTCTGGTAGGAAGAATACGGATTAAATTAGTTCCCCTTCACTTCCTTAAATTAAGTTTTCAATTTTAAGTTCAATAAATTTTGACGGTTTAATGTATTAGATATATCTTAATGAATGGATGGCAAATAAGAGAATCGTCCTGCAGAAACTGTAGCTACGCCACTGTCTATATCATTGGGCTTGTGAGGCATTTTAACCTGCTTCGAAAAAGTTAAAAATCAGTGAAGTTTGTCCATGAACTTCACTGTAATCGTTGATTTTAGAATGCAAATTACACCTCCCCCCCCCCCCCGAAAAATATAAAAGCGATGGAGAACCCCTTAAGCGTAACGGGAAATATCCTTCCAGAATAAAAGCCCTCAAAAAAAAACCTTCCTTAAAAATTTCTATAGCTCAATTTGCGCCATGGAACCCCCCCCCCCCTTCCCCGCCAGGGCACTCCAGTTAATTAGCATTTTTGTTTATTAGAGTTTATTATTTTACTATTATAGAGTGGTTTCTGCGACTTTTGAGTAATTTTTTAAGTAATAGAATTTTTAAAAAAGAGGATTTTTTGTACTCCCCTTCCCCCCAAACCCGAAGCACAAAATGGTGGGACTTTTTACCCCCTTCTTGTAGGAAGGGTAAAAAGTTATTTGCAACATTCCGATTCGGTCACAACTGACTACAACTGTATTTATGTCGAGGACTGCATACTAAGTGTATTTGCAACATATTTAACATTTTTTTAAGGGGGGTGTTCGTGTTTTGCGTTTTTTTCGATTAGTTTTACTATACTATTGGTTGGCGGGGAAAGCAGAGACACTTCTTTTTTTTTTATATCTAAGGTTGTTTAATTTACATAGCTGTAATCAATAGAATAAAAGGAAATCTGCGTAAAAAAACAACCTTACAAGCACAGGAGCATTCCCTTTTTTAACCGTAAATTGAGGTTCAATAGTTTTAACCTTGAGGGGAAAAAAAGCAGATAATCGGTGCATCATTTATTTTGCAGTTTCATAGCAGATAGTCTGTGGGCAGTGGCGTATCCAACGGCCGATCGTCCCAACTAAAAGGTTTTTAAATTCAAAAAAATTCCGGGAAAAGGTCACAACACTCCCCCTTCCCCCTAATACATCACAAAAATCGTCTACAAAAGTATTTTTACGACTTTAATTCCGAAAATTTTCCACAGGAGAGTTTCTCAACCCCTCTCTCCAATGCCATCGAAGATGGTCAAAACTTTTGAATTATTAGAGCTTCAATTTCGAAAAAATGGCCAAAATGGAAAACTTTTTCGAAAATGTCGTTAATGAGGGCCTTCAATTACGTTTTTAGAACTTCAATTCCGAAAAAATTCCGGGGGGGAGCCCTCGATCTTGAGTCCTTCCCTAACGTCCATGAAGACACACTACCATTACGTTTTTTAAGTTTCAATATTGAAAAGTTGAGGGATGATAACTCCAGACTGCATCCCTTCCCTTAACACTACCAATGATGGTTAACCATTGTATTTCAAGGCTCCAATTTCGAACATTTTCTGATGAGGAGTTCCAAACCCCGTTCCTTCCTCCTACGTCATAAAAGATGGCATACAACTGTGTTTTGAGACTTCAATTTCGAAAAATTGCCGGAGAGGAGAGCCCATGTCCTCCTTTCCTCATCTTTCAACATCATTCAAAGATCGTCTAAAACAGCGTTTTTGGAACTCATACATTGAAAAGTTTCTGGAAAAAAAATTCTGAACCCCATGTCTTCTGCTACGTCATCAAAGATGGCCTACAATTGCGTTTTTAGGACTTCAGTTCCAAAAAAAATTTAGGAGGAAACCCCCCCAAACCCCTGCTTTTTAGCATTACTAAAGATATATAAAATTGCATTTTTGAAGCTCTAATATCATAAAACGACTGGGGAGAATTCCTGACTCTCATCCTTTCCCTTCAAAAACACAAAGATAGTAACCAATTGTGTTTTCAAAAATATGCCCTTAAATTTCAAAAAAATTCCGAAAAGGGACCACTAAACTTCCTTTTCTCTTATTAACCACCAAATAGTCATAAAAAATGGCATTTCTAACAAACATTTTCGGGGAGAGCCTGTAAACACTCCTACTTATGCGCGAATATTAAACAACTGAACAACAAACAAATATATATCTTCAAATTTTATTTACAAACGCAATTTTAATATTTCATTATGGTCGGTACGAAAACTGGTAAAAAGAGATGCCACTTTAATACTGCAACCTTTCTTTTATAAGGGAAAAAGTACAATTGAGGACCTGAATAGCTACTGGGAAAACTTCACGAGTCCTCAAACGAATTAAAAGTTGAAAGGTTTAGATTAAATAATAAAACCAGAATACCAGTATAGAAACTTTTTTTTTTCTATTTCTCATTCTTGTGTGTGTGTGGAACTCTCGAAACACTTATAACTTTCATTCAAACTTTTTGAACGATACAAATTATTCCAAAAATTACAAAAAAAAAAACATGTTTCAGTTCTTGAACTTTTTTCAAAATTTTATTTTCATTAGTTCCCTCTTCCCCCCCCCCCTTGATGCATTATTCAATCGCCCCTCCCAACAGGATCGTCTGGATCCGCCACTGTCTGTGGATAAGGTGCACAAAAATATATTAATATGGATAAAAAGGCGAGAGCAAGATTATGCATTGAAAAAAAATAGGAATAAATAGGAAAAAACAGGAAAATTTTTTAAAATTTTAAAAAAGTAGGAAAATAGGAAAAAATAGGAGGTCTGCGGAGCCTGAAATAACAGGGATGTGCCGACCAAAACTCGCTTTTGGAGCAATCTTGGGAGCAGGAAAATGGTGAGCTTTGAGCAGCAAAACGGTGAATTTGAAGCAGTCTGGAGCAATAAAATTGAAAATTTGGAGCAGCCTGGAGCAGTAAAATCGCAAATTTGGAGCAGCTTGAGGCAAAAATTTAAATTTTGCATCAATTTTGAGCAACTATGTGTATTTCACACGCAGAAACACATGTGACATAATAAAATAATAAACTAGTATGTTGTGGCCATTACGAAACTTTCTTCTATATTTTTCCTTTTTCTGATCCCTCCCCATGCTTGACGAGGAAGCAATATTCCTAACAAAAACAAAATTACACATGCAAAAACTTGACGACCATCTCAATGTCTGAATTATTGTAAAAACAAAACAAAGAGCGAAAATTGAAAGTTACTTTAAAAGCCTTGCTTGAATTAATTACAAATATTTTATTTATTAACAAACATAAGATGGCAACAGTTAAAAATTTTAAATCATTGAGATAATATTTCCGATCATTTCCATACAATTAAAATCACGAGAAATACGCAGACGACAATCGATTACGATTTATCTTTCTTATTGTTGCATTAATAAAACTATTTTTATTCGCAAAAAAAAAAAAAAAAAAAAAAATCAACACCTCTTGGAGCGATTGGAGTCAAAATTGAACCAAAGCCTGTTTACGTATGGATTCACATATATTCCAAATTTCAACCAGAACGTAGCATTACTTCTTGAGATAAGGCACTCACAATGGAAAAAAGAACGGGCGATTGCGCTATCCCCTTTTTAGCTGTTGACACCAAAATAAAATCAGCTCTTATACCCACTAAGGGCTACTTGTCAAAAAAATTTTGTTTGATTCCGTTCGTTATTTCTTGAGATACAGCAGTCACAATTGACGACAAAAAACGTTCTATAACTCAAACCCCGTTTGAGCTATTGACACCAAAATTGAATCAGCACCTGCTTCTGTTAGGGGCAACATATGGACCAAATTTTGTTTGATTCCGCCAGTTACTTCCTGAGGAATAGCAAGCACGCGTAACTCAAAAAACGTCCCATTGCTCCTACCCCCTTGGAGGAATTCGCGCCAAAAACCAATGGGCACAAGTTCACATAGGGGGCACATATGTGTACCAAATTTCATTCAATTTCATGCGGTAGTTTCTGCTGTAGAGCGGCCACAAAAAACTGGTCACACACAGACGTGACACACACACACACACAGACATTTTCCAAAAATAGTGGAAATGGACTCAGCACACCTCAAAACGTTCGAATCCGTCAAAATTCAAAAATTTGCACGAATCCCATACTTTCTTCTATATATTAGATATAGAAGAAAGTAAAACGGAGATTAAAGATGCAAAAACACCATAACTACAACTACAAATTGAAGCTCTCTTAATTACTTTTTTTTTTTTTGTCTAATATTTTTCACAAAAGACAAGTCTTGTCCTGCTCTACTTTTTTCTTACTTCCTTTGATTTAAATTTAGTGCTAACATTTGCTTTGCTTAATACATCACTGCTTTAGTGCACATTTAAGTTAGAGTGCTTTGAAACCAATTTTTACTTTCTTCTATATCTAATATATAGAAGAAAGTATTGGATTCGTGCAAATTTTCGAATTTCGAATTTTGACGGATTCGAACGTTTTGAGGTGTGCTGAGTCCATTTCGACTATTTTTGGAAAATGTCTGTCTGTCTGTGTGTGTGTGTGTGTATGTATGTATGTGTGTGTGTGTGTGTGTGTGTGTGTGTATGTATGTGTGTCACGTCTGTGTGTGACCAGTTTTTTGTGGCCGCTCTACAGCAAAAACTACCGCATGAAATCGAACGAAATTTGGTACACATATGTGCCCGTATGTCAACTTGTGCCCATTGGTTTTTGGCGCGAATTCCTCCAAGGGGGGTGGAGCAATGGGACGTTTTTTGAGTTACGCGTGCTTGCTATTCCTCAGGAAGTAACTGGTGGAATCAAACAAAATTTGGTTTATATGTTGCCATTAACAGGAACAGGTGCTGATTCAATTTTGGTGTCAATAACTCAAACGGGGGTTGAGCTATAGAACGTTTTTTGGTCGTCAATTGTGACTGCTGTATCTCAAGAAATAATGAACGGAATGAAAGAAAAATTTATCGACAAGTAGTCCTTAGTGGGTATAAGAGCTGATTTTATTTTGGTGTCAACAGCTAAAAAGGGGGGTAGCGCAATCGCCCGTTCTTTTTTTCCATTGTGAGTGCCCTATCTCAAGAAGTAATGCTACGTTCTGGTTGAAATTTGGAATATATGTGAATCCATACGTAAACAGGCTTTGGTTCAATTTTGACGCCAATCGCTCCAAGAGGTGATTTTTTTTTTTTTTTTTTTTTGGGAATAAAAATAGCTTTATTAATGCAACAATAAGAAAGATAAATCGTAATAGATTGTCGTCTGCGTATTTCTCGTGATTTTAATTGTATGGAAATGATCGGAAATATTATTTCAATGATTTAAAATTTTTAACTGTTGCCATCTTATGTTTGTTAACAAATAAAATATTTGTAATTAATTCAAGCAAGGCTTTTTAAAATAACTTTCAATTTTCGCTCTTTACTTTGCTTTTGCAATAATGCAGACATTGGGATGGTCGTCAAGTTTTTTCATGTGTAATTTTGATTTTGTTGGGAATATTGCTTCCTCGTCAAGCATGGGGGAGGGATCAGAAAAAAAAGAAAAATATAGAAGAAAGTTTCGTGATGGCCACAACATACTAGTTAAAATTTGTTTGCTTTTATGTAACATATTCAAAAAGACTTTTAATTAAAGCACAAAAGAATGGCTGAATTCAAAAACTTTACCTCAACAAGTTACAAGTGAGTTTTTAAAGAACCATTGGATTTTTTTTTTTTTTTTTTTTTGCATGTTTAAGTTATTCACTTATATTTGATCTTATTATTTTTTTCCCCTTGGCACATATGTTTATATACTGAACTATTTGATTAACAAATCTGAAGATCAAGCAAATGCAACATTAAAACCTTTTATTTTTAACTGTTTGATATTTAATCACAAATTAATAATGAAATTACAATGAAAAAAAAAAAGATTTTGAGAAATGATGTCACAGAAAAGGAATTTTTAAACACACGTGAAAAAAACATGAAAAATGTGAAAAAATAAATAAATAAAAATTTTAAGACGGACTAAAAATCTTGAATCAGAGAAACTTGAAATGTCTGCACATTCATTACCAGAGCATTAGAATTCCCAGATTTTTGCTATCTAAAGTGTCTCCAACCAAAACTAGAGATCAATTCTCTGTCCTAAAGTCTTTAGAAACCAAAGTTTAAAAACTGGTGAACAATATTAATTTTTACAGACGGCATTCGCTTAAATCAATTTGGATACAACTGGATTTTCGAGTGGGCGTGTCAAGAAGACGAATTTAAGAATCCTCATATACTGAAAACAAAAGATAAGAAAGGTTGGAAATAATGATCAGTGCAAAATTTTTCTAGTCAAAGGAACAGAATTACATAAAAAATTAAAACGATCGAGTTTTTCAAAAGCAGATGCAATCGGATTTTGAAATGCACAAAAAATCGGGACTAAAACGAAAAAATCGTAAAAACAAACTCCAAATGCATAAACTTGATGATATCCTGCCAAAACTGCCAAATATGCTAAAGGAGCTGTAACATTAAATGCAAAATTGCAGTTTTTGGCGCAAGTTTGTCCGATTTGGGCGCAGAAAAGTCCATTTGGCGGTCTTTTGGAGCAGTTTGGCGCAGGATCAGCGATTGGCGCAATTAGCACATCCCTGAAATAATGAAGTAAAAGGTCCAAATTTTAAATCCTTTTTTTTAAATTACAAGTATCAAATATCTTGGGTTTATATATGTATATATATATATATATATATATAGATATATATATATGTATATATATATATATATATATATTTTAGAACATCTTCAATAAACGAAAATTTGAGAAAAAAAATGAATTGGTAAAATTTAGTTCAAGCTTTAAGTAGCATTCTAGCTGCCTTGAATAAACTCTCATTGCTACTATTATTGATTGAAATTTAAGAATTGGGGGCCGTAAAATGATGAGCGTGCAAGTGCTTTATTACAGAACATAAAATGTTTGAATAGTTTAAAATAATGAAAATTAGTATTGTCCAAGAAGTAAAATCATATAGTAAATAAAAGCTGGCAAGTGTTAGAGCTGGAAGCAATCAGATTTTGAAACGAGTAATGGGACTAATGGGTAATTTATATAACTAAATTCATAAATTAAGCAGCTAAAATTCCTAATTTTTAGCAATAATCCATAAGCGTTGGCAAGTATGGTTAATAAATGATTAATGAGTTTTCATAGTCACTATGAAAACTCATTTTTAGTAGATGACACTATTAGTGTCATCTACTAAAAAGGAATTCTTTTGTCTCAAAATAGAGTGTTAAAAGTGGTTGTAAAGAAAATGATACTTTCAATGCAACTTTTTGATACAAATCGTTTTTGTGAGGCCTTGGATTAAAGAAAGGGCTTTGTTATCACAAAACTTATTGTAGAAACTTTCTTGTTTAAATTGCAAAAACATGCACTCCAGAAAATATTTTAAACAACAACAGTATATTTATAGATTCCACTCAAGCAAACAAACAGGGAAAAGTTACAGAAGTTAAAGTTAATTGTTAATTTATTAATTCAGTCTTTACCTTAAGATGTTTGTCAACTATGAAAATACCATTATGTCACTATGGGGAACATAATTCAGATCCAGCAACAAACAAAACATCAATCTTACATTGCACATACATAGCATAATTTTCTTTTGTAAAGTATAAAAATAAAAGATTTCTAATGTTGACCAGATTTGACGAATTAAATATACTATCAAGTATTGTATCACTTGAAAGCATTGCAATAGTTCATATATTGCCATTGCAACAGGTACACATATTACAGCAACCAGGCCAAAAAATTGCGTGAATTGAACAATTAATGATGTTCAGTAAGTTACCGCCCTATAGCCAGGGCTAAGGCAGAAATACATGAAATACACTGACAGCTCAGACAGCCAATGCAGTTCTCGGCTGGAATTGACTGAGCTGGTGGTGTATTTCATGAATTAATGATCTGTTTCCTATTATTGAAGATTTTAAATTCTGACAACTTGGTACATTTCTGGCAAAATGAAAAAATCAGGTTTGGTTCAGTTGCTTTATTTTTTAACCTTGTTGTGACATAATTCATAAGTACTATTGCATCACGATTTTATTTTTTTAATAAGAATGGAAAACATTTTTCAAGATAAATATCACTTCTGACATTATACTGACACAAATTTATTCACTCAAACAAAATATTAAACTAATTCCAGTTTCAGCAATAATTTTGATCACACAGTTTGTTCTTTTTTTTTTTTTTTTTTTTTTTTTTTGAAAAACAGCAGTTTTCTATCGATGATAAACAGATGAAAAACAACACATTAGATGGCAATTCATTGAGGCTAAAATTCATCTTTGTAAAATTAATTCTTAACTCATTAAATCAGTATAGATAGAATGTAACATCTTTAAAAGTATCACAAACAGACAACTAGGCACAAAAAAAAAAAAAGAAAAGAAAGAAAGAAAAAAAGAAAAAAAAAACAATAACACTAACACTAACTGATTTTTTGAAAAACTAGGATATTCCTTTCTTTAAAGTAAAATTCAGATAAAACTAATTCACTCAACAACCTTTTATATTTATTTCCCCCTCTTTAGTAATATATATATTATTATTTTATTGAAGGAATGGATACTTCCATAATGCATCTTTATTCAAATCAATGGTATTAAAACCAAGGCTGCAGAGTCTAAGTCCGACTGATTTTGGGGTAAAGAAGTCAGAGTTGGAAGTCAAAGGTTTAGGATTTCAAGAGTCGGAGTCGGAAAGTCCGCAACTCTGACAATGCTTGCGGACAGAGTCAGACTGATATGTTAACACGTTGACTGCCCCGGCAATTTTTAGAAATCTGGCCTAAAATGACAATATGATTTCATCACATTATATTATTAAAAACTAATTCTAGTGCACAGTTATCATCAAAAAGCATAAAAATGAAACCACCTACTGGAAAAATATTACATCTTGAATTTGAATAGTTTTTATAATTATATTTTTTGTTCGTTCTTTAATGAATTTTCTCTTTGTGCAAATCAGCATTGATTTTTTGTTCTTTTCCCAGAAGTCATCTATCAACATTATCACTGATATATTTCAAGTTTAATCATAGCTGCACAAAAATGGCAAGTAAACAGTACGAGAGATAACTCGTAATTGGCTTCCTAGAAAAAAAACGCAATCTACGAGTTATCTCGTAGTCAATGTGTTAAAGGAGTCGGCATCAAAGGCTGTAAAATCAAGTGGGAGCTGGAGTTGGTCATTTTTTCTTCCTACTCCGCAGCTCTGATTAAAACAACAAATTTACAAAAATATTGTCAACATATGGGTCACTTATGAATGTTGAGCAGCACACGCATTAACCGTGAAAATCCTCTTTACAAATTAATGATAAAATAAGATTGATTGTGCTTTCACACACTTTTTCCCACTCAAAGAAAAACATTTTACTTCAGATTTTCATTTATCTATAAATTTAATAGAATTTCATAGCTATATTGAAATTGTAATGATAAATTCTTAGATGAAAGAAATCTTGCAACAATTTGAGACAAACTTCATAGTTAGGAGGGCAGAATAAAACACAACATGATGCCAATATGTATAGGTGTTAAAAAATAAAAGAAAAATAAGAAAATAAATCGTCTAACCACCAAATGAGATGGAAAGGCAAACATCCGGTTTACAGGCGGAAATTGGACACATCTATTAGTTTTAATTGATGCCAGCTTTTGCAAATGTGTGCTAGCCTCTAAATTTAGCAGAGTCACTTTGAAATGAGCAAATCATGCTCATCAAATTTTTACTTTTCCCCATCATCCTGATAGACTTGTCTCAGCTGGATGTTTGACAATTCAATATAATCCATGAGCAGACTGTATATATTAAACATGTTCTAAAACTGGAAGCAGAACAGGTTATAAATTGTATAGTTTGATTGCTTTTTAAAGTGATTTACAGTGCATCAAGTTTAACATATTTAATAAAAAGAAACAGACAGCAGATTAATATGATTTCACTCTTGCATTAAAATATTTAAATGTTCTAAAAAATAATTTATGTATAAAATACTAGTTTACACATTTAAGAGCATCATTCGACACACTTTTGTATACAGATACTTTTATATACATAGTTATGAAGGTTTTATGTCAATTCATTGACACTGACACAATATTATCACTCTCTCAATTCTTTTCAATTCAAACTCATCAGTTTATTATCGTTATTATTTTAAACATCTTATGGGAATATGAACTCATGGAAGGGATGGATATGAAGGGAGGAATATGAACTCATATGAATTTCTTTGCCTCAGGAGGTATGTGATGACTGCAGCTACACTTGAGGTTTAAGGAATCTTTTGAAGTAAATATTACTCGGATTATTTTTAATCTGTCTCTAGGGAGAAAAGGGTTCTACACTCTAAACAAAAGGACTGAAAGCGGTCCTTAATAACCTTTAAAGACTAAAATTAAGGGTGCACTGACTAATCGGCTGTGATAGATAATGGGCCGCTTAGCAATTATTTATAATAAGCAAAGTTTCTGTCATGATGCGTCGCGTTCGATTTTGAAGATTTAATCAGAAACACAAAAAGATAACAATCTAGGCTGTGGAAGTATCGCAGCCACACGTAACCTCAGATCAACGACTGCCTTGAATGCCCAAAGAACATAAAAATTCATAAGAGACTTACCCCTTGTTAAATGTATGTGGACGATAGGAATGAAACATAGCAATTACCATACATACTTGATTTCATCCTAAATTTCGAAGCAGATCAGATATGACAGGAAATTTTATATGGTGATCACCAGGTTAGCGATAAAAATTCAAACACTTAAAAAACATATATCCGCGGATGAAATACTTAAAAGTTCAAAAAGAAAAAAAAACGTGGAGCTGGAGCATGCAAAGTTCGTTAAAAATCGGAAAACAGGAAGTTCATTCGTATGGTTTATGAAACATTCAAATAAAATGGGCGCAGGACGGGAAGTTCGATTTGAAGATAGTGGGAAGTATTCAGGGGTGAATCGGATACCAATGTCTGTTGCAAGCCATGCCACGCCGAAACATGCCGCATCAGTTGGTAATCGCCTTGGTGGCGGTGTTGAAATCATCATACCTTTAAAATTTGATTGAGGTAAATGCAGCTCCGCATCACCACTCACAGCTCGGTTGAGTATACAAATATGGTTCGTAATGAAGGGCTCGATTCCAGCACATTCATTACGGACCATATTTGTATACTCAACCAAGCTGTGAGTGGTGATGCGGAGCTGCATTTACCCCAATCAAATTTTAAAGGTATGATTTCAACACCGCCACCAAGGCGATTATCAACTGATGTGCCATTTTTCAGCATGGCATGGCCTGCAACAGACATTGTTAATATCAGATTCATCCCTGAATACTTCCCACCATCTTGCGTGCATCTTCAAATCGATCTTCCCGTCCTGTGCACATTTTATTTGAATGTTTCATAAACCATGCGAATGAACTCCCCGTTTTCCGATTTTTAACGAACTTTGCAAGCTCCAGCTCCACGTTTTTATTTTTATTTTTGAACTTTTAAGTATTTCACCCGCGGATTTGTGTTTTTTTACTATGTGTTTGAATTTTTATCGCTAATCTGATGATCACCATACAAAATTTCCTGTCATATCTGATCTGCTTCGAAATTTAAGATGAAATAAAGTATATACGGTAATTGCTATGTTTCATTAATAGCGTCCACATACATTCAACTCTTATGAATTTTTATGCTCTTTGGGCATTCAAGGCAGTCGTTGATCTCAGGTTATGTGCGGCTGCAATGCTTCCACTTCCACGGCCTAGATTGTTATCTTTTTGTGTTTCTGATTAAATCATCAAAATTGAACGCGATGCATCATGAATTTCGACCAATAAACCTGCTGATATGATTTTTTATTTAAATTACTTTTGCCCAGAACATAACTTACCAGTCATATTTGTTTTGTGGACCCTTGATCGATTTTTTCTGTTTTTCTTGGACCGCCCACCTAGGGTTAATTAAAAAATTAGTTAGGAAGTGTAACATATTCAAGAGTACCAAAACGAAGTGAAACTAGGGATGCACACCTGGGGGGGGGGGGGTGCAGACTACGCCATTGAAATTTTTAGGGGGAGGTCATTTTGAGGGGTATTTTTCTCATTTTGAGGGGAAACTCTTCTTTTGGGGGGGGTCTCCATAATATTGAGGGATGTGTCCTTGCCCTTAGGGGCGGCACCCCTGGTGAAACAGAAGGTAAAATTGAACTCAAGGCCTTCTAAATTCATCAGATGAAGCAGAAACAGAACCCATGGAAATATCACGGGACAAATCAGAAATTAATTGATCAATGAGAAAGTTCAAACAAAGATTTTTGGAATGTTAATCCTCCAGAACTGGCATCAAAATGGCTAATTTGAGAACTCAACACATAAGAATTTTTCTCATATAACTTATTTCCCTCAAAAAGTTTTGCTAAATGAAATATTTTCAACTAAAAAGCATTTTTGCTTGTTCTAAACATCTAATGTTACATGTAACAATATTACTTGATGTTCCAAAATAACAAAAAGATTTTTCCTTCTTGCAGTGTTTCACTCACAGTGCAAGCTCTAAAAGATTAGTACTGAATTTAAATAACTGATTTGATCTGTGACTAATTTCTACTGCAATGAATTGGCAGTTGTGGTTATGCTTCGCTTAAAAGACAATACTTTAGAAAAATCTATTGAGTGAAATCAGATTAAGTATAAAACCAGCAACTAGTTTTGGAGGGGATCCTTTCCAGAAAGGGGGGGAGGGTCATATGTGTTATTTCTGATCATAAACAGGGGGTTTGCCCCCTATTTATGATCAGAAATGACACTTTAAAGTTTCAGGGTTGAAGGATAAAGTTTAAGGGGTTTTTTTTAAAGATGAAATAACTTGAATTACTGAAAATACCCCAAACACAACTTTAGGCTCTATGTTGTTACTTAAAGGGGTGTCATAACACCTCTACCTCCCCCATATGAATGGTTGTATCAGATAAATGTTTCATGTGAATTTATAAAACCGCAATAGCTGAAAAACTATGAACATATAGACACACTGCAACAAAATATAAAAATGGAACTAAACTAAAATTGTTAAACTTAAAATACAGGGTTAGCGTAAAAGAATATACCAGTTTTAAAAATTTACATTTCATAAACTATTTCACTTACCACTATAAATGACACATAAAAATAAACTGTCCAAGTTTTTTTTTTTTTTTTTTTTTTTTTTTTTTTTTTTTTTAATGCATGTAACTACAGTAAAACCTGTCTACAATACTGTTGGGACCTAAAAAAGTATTGTTATAGACAGATTATCATTATAGAGATTATTTATGCTCAAATTTTGCTGGGACCAAGGAAAATATCGTTATAGACAAGTTTATTGTTATAGACAGTATTGTTATACACAGGTTTCACTGTACTTGAATGTGTATATTCTGCACTAGTGCAGCCAGAAATTCACTCCAGAAGGGGTTTTTTGGTCAAAACAGTCCTTACATGTGTATTAACTATTATATTAGGATTGGCAACAATGTTAAAAGCAAGACCTACCACTGACGTTAAGCAACGCTGGATTGGTCGTGCAGGTGATGATGATTTACCCTTCATGCGTTGGCTAGCCAGATCCCCAAAACTAACCCCATGTGATTTTTTTACAGAATTTCGTCAAAGGCAGTGTTTATACACCACCATTGCCAACAACATTGCAAGGACTGAAAGATCGCATATGTGTAGCATTACGAATTGACAGTAAAACATTTCAAAATGTGTATATTAGATGTGTGTCACGTTATGAAAGGCACACACATCGAACATTTGCGAGTGAGAAAAAACTTGGAATGTTTATCTTTATTTTTATGTATAATTTCTAGTGCTAAGTGTAATAGATTTTTGTAACATAAATTTTTAAAACCGGGATATTCTTTTATGCTAACCCTGTATAAGTAAAGCTAAAAAAGCTCGAAAAATATTTCTGAATAGTGCATTTAAAATACAACGATATTTACAGTAAGTGTTTATTAACATTAATGTTTTTAATATTTATATGCTGCTTGATTTTTTTACATAAAATTGTATTGAAAAAGTAAAATTTCTCATGGTAACTTATGTAGCTAAGAAAAAGATCAAAGATTTATATGAGGTTCAATATTAGAGCGGAATGATATAGTGCTATCTACTCGGTGCATTATTGGTCGTGCATGGTAATTCCGAAATGCATCGCAATATAAAATACAACAGAACCACTAAAATTGAAAATGATTTATAATGTTAAAAATACCATAGAGTTTTATTGGGGAACATTCCAGTCATTTATTATTAATATTACTATTATTATTTTAATGTTTTACACAAGTAAAACAAGCAAAGAATCTTCTTATTTTTTAAAATGAATGGTTAATATTACAACTTAGGTAGATGACAGAAAATTCAAGAAATACATTTTTAAAGTGTAATTAAAATTTTATTGAACAGATCAAAGTAGAAAAACACCACAGTCAAAATATGTATATTTTTTACATTCACAAAAAATTTGCTTTTTTTTTTTTTTTTTTTTTACAAGATGCTTGCTTGAGTGCTTAAAATGAGTCACAGCTTGAAATTTTTCGTTGACTATAATTCATACCAAAAAAAAAAGAAGAAACCTTCGGTTTAAGTTGTATCAATACATTAGTTTAGGAAAAAATCAAAACATACATTTGATATTGATTTAATGTTATAGTACATTGAAATGCCATCCAAGCACAGCTACAAATAAGCTTTGAGTGACACGTTTAATACATGATGAAAAGAACAATAGGTTTGAGCTTTGGATTTTTATCAAAACATTCAGGAAACTGAAAAAAGAAACATACAGCACAATATATACAGAACTGTGTGACAACTTTTATTACATGAGGCAGTGAGAAGCAAAGGGATGTAAGTGGCAAAATTAAAAATTTGGAGATAATCAGCACAAATGGTAGGTAAACTTCTCCTCAGTATTGGGGCAAGACATAGTACTAGTATCCCTGGTAGGTGCTGATATACAGCATGATTTGGAAAGAAAATTTCTATGAAAGCTTACCTAGGACCTTATGTTTAAACATGTTTTACACCAAACTTGAAAATGCCCACTTACATCCTTTTGCTTATCAGTGCCTCATATAGGTTCTTGCTCTGCAAACCAATCATATAAACATACATTTTAAATGCAATTTTAAAAAACGACCTAAATTCACGATTTTATTAATCCATGCTTGAATAGCATCATATATTTTTATATTTCTATACATTATTTCACATTTGTGTATAAATAGCATGGTTAAAAACAGAAACTTCCTGAAAAAAGCTCCATCTGTCAAGAAACATATTAAGTTTTTAATAATATCAAAATGAAAGTCGCATTTGAAAGGAATACATTTAATGGATATGAGCATGGCAGTCAAAGTCATTCACGCATTCACTGAGTTATCTGTGCCTGTAATTGTTGAGCAGCGGCTTCTTCCATCTGTTCCTCCTTTAGTCGGCTGTAGTAATTAGCTATAGTAGCGTGAATAGTTTCTTTCGAGTATTTGCATTTCGGACTTCCACAATCACAAGTAAAGAATTTATATTTTATCGCCCAAAATTTTTCACCATAATCAAACCTGAAAAATATAATTCAAATAAAATTCTCAAAGCAAAAAAAGTTTTCTCACAAAAAAAAATTTAAAATAAAGGAAAAGGATTTTTAACATTTACACTCATTTAAACGAGAACAGTACTAAGGGCTTTTTTTTTTCCAAATAATGAATGATTCTTATAAAACAATTCACTTCAATATTTAATACACGAAACTTAAAATACTAATACAAAGAGTAGATACAATTCAGTTTCCAAACACAAAAAACAGGTGTTTCAATGTAATTCTCAACATTGCCATTCTTGTAAGGGCTAAAATTCAAATTTTTACGCAGAACGAGTCGACCCACTAAGTTTTACAATTGGTGGGAATCATAACTTTTGGGAGATAAAAAAATGGTGCAATATTGATTGACTATCAGTCTTCAGTATATTCCCACACAAGGTTTAAGCTGAGTTCAAAACTTGCATAGTAAAAAAGCTGAAATTAAAAAAACAAAAGGTTTAGTAAAATGCTAAAATATCAAAAGCTAATGATGATTCACATTATTTTTCTAATTGTTTTAATGTGCTTCATCTCCAGTTGAAAACTAAATTCAGTGTTCTGCCAATTCATTTTTAAAGATATAAATACACACAGTAGCTATTTTTAATTTGTAAAAAAAAAAAGAAAAAAGAATCACGCTTATCATTGAGAGAGCACGAGATTGATTTTAAAATGGTACAAGTTCTCCCCCCCCCCTTGCCAAGAATGAATTTATTGGTGAGACATAATGCCCATTATGAATAAAGTATCGTTAAACTTAACAGTATTTTAAACATCATAGATAACATTTATAATAAGATTAAGTCAATCATCATGTTTGCTTCCTCTCTCCAATCGATTTTAAAAATAGTATTAGTAATTACTATTTGTGCAAATGCATTCAAATTTTTAACAATTACAGTCAAGTCCCTACTTACGTGAGGGATGTGTTGTAGGAAAATGTACCTATACGGTTTTTTTAGAAACATACCTAATTCTTCTAGACACTGTTAAACACACCTTAAACTACTTAAAGCATTCCTCAACTATACATTACATTTTGTACATAAAGAACTGAACTTTTACTGTTTTTAAACAATAAAAAAAGCCATTTTATTCAACATAAAATACATTAAAATGCACAAAATGAATGATCAATGGGAGGGAAAGACATAAAATAAAACATGGCACACACAGTATGTTGTAATAATAAAATGCTGCACTGTAATAGTCCTGTACAATAGACACAGTAATCATATTTATGAGTTGAAAAATAATGATGATGGTTTATCCTCCATGATCCGATGATCGTTATCCTTTTTTTTTTTAATTTAATACGATTGCTTTGCCTTTTCTTTTATAACATTTCCATTTATGGCAACAGTCTCTCTTCCTGATCTCTTTAATCCACAGTACATGAGCACAGCTTTCATTTTATTATTTATTATTTATTTATTCATATTTACTTTTCTTAAACACTACTCTGCAAGCTACAATATTGAAACTAAGTTCTGAAATATTTCGGATACATTTTTGTTTTGACTTTTAATTGTATGTAACGAAGAATCACTCATAATTATTGTCTTGTTACCATCGACGTTTTTGTAGTTGTTCAAGCATATCGAGAAGCCTTACCTTTTTTCTGGCAGAAACTTTTTCTTTTTCTTCCCATGTTCAAACTTTGGATGAAACAGTGCACTAAGGTGTCATTATATTTCATCAACTTTAATAATTAGAAAGAAAAAATATATATAAACGAAAGATTCTGAGTGGTTATTTGATGCATTAACAACACAATGCGTAAACTAGTACGGTGTGAGAACTTTCGCTGTCAGTGATGCTAAAAGAATGTAATAACATTCACGAAATCAATATATTTAGTAGTCAATTACATAGCCAATGCTTCTTTCCAAAAACATTCGTGCTGTTAACGAGGAAATCGCGTTAGCTCTAAAATTCGTTACTCTTGAAATATTCGCATTATAGCACTTTCGTGTAAGTCGAATCTCGTTGAAGCGGGAGTCGACTGTATTCCTTTTTTGGATCTCCTACCCTGACTATTCTAAGGTGAAGATCCTTATTTGTAGTCAAAACAATAAGATGGTCCTTTTTGTGAATAAAATAAATGATAATAATTTTGTTCCATTTACAAAACTACAGTTCTTACCCAAGTTCTTCATACTGCTTAATGTCACGAGAACTGAAAAATGCTATCCTTGGGAAGTTGAGGTCTTGATGATCAACATATATTTTCACTGGCACTAAGTTAGGCTCACAAAGATGATTAATAAAACGGCTAATATTCCCATAGTATCTTGCATCCAAACAGTATGTCTCGCCATCCTGAAAGTGATTGAATTATATTACATTCAACAACTTTTAAGTGGATAGTATTTTTTTTTTTTTTAAGAAAACCATATCTCAACACAAAAAAAGCTGCAGTATTAAATGGAGTAAATAACTATTGTTTTCTCCAGTGACATGAGCCTGAAGGAAACTTTTAACTTCCTTTCACAAAAAAGGAAGCATTGTATTCGCGAAAAAATTTTCACACAAAAATCAGTCTTAATTTCCATTTTGCTCAACCCCGAACGAATGTTGAGTTTTTTTTCAACCTGACCACACGTGGATATGTGCCTAGGAATGTACAGACACTCGAAATATCCATTTTGATGATCCTCGAGTTAATTACAACGAGTTTTCTCGTGACTTCTGTATGTACGTATGTATGTGCGTATGTCGCATAATTCAAGAACGGAATGTCCTAGAAAGTTGAAATTTGGTACGTAGACTCTTAGTGGGGTCTAGTTGTGCACCTTCCTTTTTGGTTGCATTCGGATGCTCCAAAAGGGGTCTTTTGCCCCTTTTTGGGCGGATATCATTGTTCATTTCGATGTAAACTCAAATGGTGTTATCATTTGGCAGACACTTGGCGATATATTGCCAAACTTTTGGTCGCCACATTTTGTCGCCAACTTGGCGACAAATTTGGCAATTTATTTATTTATTTATTTTTTTTGTATATATGTTTTTTTAATCTGGTTTGAATTCAGCCACAGTTGGGGATATTTAGAGAGTAAAATATTCAATCATATTAAAACTGCCAATAATGAGAAAATGACATTAAATTGGAGTAAAAGGAAGTCATGTGATGCACACATCAGCTCGTTTGTATCAAGAAATGTTGCCTTCTACAGTCTGACATAATCTCTCTGTTAATGAAAAATGGTATGTCAAATGTTCTTCATTAACAGAAGTTTCTAAATTTTCTCAAAATGCTCCACTTTAAATGCATTACTGTGTGACATATTGCAATAGTAATCGCCAAAAAAAAAAAAAGAAAAAAAAAACACTATAAATAAGGGTCAATTTATTTTCTTTCTTTTTTGGGGGGGGAGGGGGTTAAATTTTCACATTGATTAAACTGATTTAAATGTTCTTTTTATTTTCTCACAGTAGGAAAAGGTTTATTTGCTTTGAATTTGCTTGGAGATTGATGAATGAATATCTTTGCTCGAGTCCGAGCCCGCCCAAGCTCGAAACCTACTTTCGGTTCTAGAGCCTGCGCTTGCTTCTGGCCCGGGATGAGCCTGTCTCATCTCTAATAGAAACATAGTAGCTTCTCTGCTGAGGATGGTTTAAAAAATGGAATTAGAAGAAAAGATTAGAGAAAACTGAAACACAATGTTAGTGAAGCCTGGCGTGCTTGGAATATTTTATGTTAACGGAAGGGAAGAAAGAGCAAAAGTCAAACATTATACACTGATTAAAAGCAACATTTCTTTCTTTTTTTTAAACTAAAAAAAAAACATGCGAAATTATAGTTCTTAATTTCTTATTTTATCATATAAATTATTTTAATAATATTAAAATTATATTATAATCAAATATTATACAAATATTAATGCATTATTACAGTACAAAATTGAAAATATGGTATGCAACTTAAGCAACTTGTTTTACAAAATAAAAAGTAGAACAAGGATAACACTGCCAGCAGAGGGCAGCATTGGGCCTTATAGTTTCATTTGAAATCAACTACAATATATGACATAGTGCAATGTTGACCAACATGCTTCAAAGTTAATTTAAACGACTGACTATACAAGCAACTGTATTTGACAGAAATGACCCAACTTAATTTATGCCTTTTTTATCACCAATCATGTATTTCTTGATTCCATATTTATTGAATATTTGCACAGCACAACTTACTCGATTGTCCAAGTCAAATAAATAAGAATCGTCAGCTCTTTTGTCGGCTGCCGAGTCCGATATGAGCTCACCGACGTATCTGGAAAGAAACAAAAGTTTTAAACTAGTTTCATTACCTAAAGCAATAGCTCTTTATGCAGACATTTTAAAAGAATGAAACATGTTTCTCAATATCTTAAGTCAAGCCGTGCTGAGGAAAAAGTACTAGATATTTTATACTTGATATAAGCAGCATTTTCTGATCTTTAAAACATGTATCACAGACTGTAATATTTTTAGTTGTTTTTGAGCAATCACATTGCTTATTGCTCTCACCATTGAGAAGGAATACTAATGGAGGGAGCCATAGCAAATGTCTCAGTGAAATAAGCTTGGGATCCAATGTTTCCCAGGTCAGGTGACTTTTTTGGCTGGGAAGTTGTGTTTTGGCACGCAATCGCTCTTTTGGCATTAAATATTTTTCAGACGGCGCTTATTATAAAGTCGGGGCTACAAATCAGAGCAACTCTGGCTCCAACAACTTTGCCGCATAATAATAAATAAATAAATAAATAACGAATACAAATACAGGTCTATCATTCAAACTCCCTCTCCCCACTTCTTTCCGGATATTAAAATATAATGTAATTGCATTTTTCATGTATTTTGATGTTTATTCCCTAAAATGACGGGCATGTACAAATAGTTTAAAGCGTTCTGTTATTGACTGAAAATTTATGGATTCATATGTATTGTACTCAATGTTTTGAAATGATTTCATACGCAGGCATACTAATATTTAAATTGAAGCATAAAAATAGCAAATCTTTATTCTTGCGCATCTGCTGTTCACAGGAGCTTGGCGAGAAAATACTCCCCAACAAAGCAAATGTACACAAAATGCTTAAGTAAAGTAAATACTAGTTAAGTAAAAAGTGTTTTTATGGAACTAAAATGTTACTTGCACTCAAGATATACAATGTTTTACAACTTTTATAGGTAAAATAAGAACAAAAATTTAAAAATTACAAGCTACTGTGGAATATGTACTCGTTGAATGCATATAAAAGTTATTTTTTCTTTATTTAGAAGTAAAAAACATTCGTACATGCTAGGGAAAAGTTACTGAATCTCCTGGTGTGACTTTTTCCTCACAGTTTACAATGCTAGAATACTGCACTATTACTATAAATCTAATTTTTCTCTTCTACAGTTAAAGGTTGTTATCATACATGGCTTCAGCTAATGAAAACTTCTTCAGCGGTTACGGTCAACTCGAAATTGCTCCCCAAGTCACATAGTACTGTTGCTGTATCGGGATAGTAGGGTTGCACTCTCTCCATCTATTCCTTCTCAATGGTTCTCACTAGACTGTTTTGATGTTCTATGATTCTATCCCCCCCCCCCCCCCAGCCTCCCTCTGCAGCACCACCGTCGACCGGCCCTCCCCGATGCTGCTCCTCCAGAGAAAAGTCTCCAAGTTGCGTCCATATCCTATACACACATGCATACGCACACACACACTCATGCCTGCACACATACACACACATGCCCACACACTCATGACTGCACACAGACACAAACACAGACGCCTACATACAACCACTTGTGATTGCGAAAAACATAATTTGAATTCCAGATGTCAAACTCAAATTAATTTTACCTTTTTATGTATTTATTTTTAATCCTGATATTTATTCACTCTGATTTGAGGTGTTAAGAGAGAGACCACTTGACAGCCATTACAACTAATGAACATTGGCACAGAATTTGAGAGCAGTAGCTTTTATCCAAATTCAGTTCAACTCAATACCCAGCCAAATTGCAGCCGTCACACAAAGCAACTATGTGCACCAATTTGAGCATACTGCATGCAGAGGCGTAACTTGGCCATGTAAAGTAGGGGGGCAAATTTTTTTTCAACGAAAATTTATTAGATTTATATTTTGCCATCCAACTAAAATTCTAAAAAAAATTTACTTTTCAAAAAACAAATGAATTTAAGAAATTATAATAACTTTTAACGCAATGTACGTTATTTAGTTTAAACAGAATAGAGCTACAGAGAGTAATGCGCACATACTTCCGGAGAAGTATCACTCTTTCCCAAAATATGCTGATACTCTTTTGTTGTTGTATTTATAGTTTACATGATCACTGGCGCCAAACAGTTTTGCTTACGTTTTGTAATCCTAAAGTACGGATATCGTTTTCTAAGTTGCGTTGGTTTTAATTCTCGAATAATTCCATGGACTAATTAGAAAGTGCAAGGAATTCTGTACTTTGGAAATGATTTTTCTTTCTTTCTTAAGTTGTTTTCCAGGATCACAGGAATGAAGAATCTTGCTATTAGTGACCTATGCCCTGAACCAAAGTAATATTCTACGTCAGTGACGCAACCAGAAAAAAAAATAGGAGGGGGGGGAAGAGGAGGCACATCGAAAAAGAAAAGAAAAATTTAGAACTATTAGGAAAGGGGGGTCCGGGTGTTCTCCCCCGGAAAATTTTTGAAACTTTTAGCTTCAAAAACGCAATTTTAGACTTTCTTCGTTGATGTTAGGGTGACAAAAGGTACAGGGGTCTCAGCGGAATTTCTCGAACTTGAAGCTTTAAAAACGCGATTATAGGCCATATTTTATCGACGTTAGGGTAACGAATGGAGCTCCAAGGACTGTCCCCGATCGATTTTTTTTAATAGGTTGAAAACAATTCCTCCTCCCCCTGCTTTCCACATTGAAGTTTAAAAACGCAATTTTAGACAAACGTTGAAGATTTTACGGGAAGGAGGTTCTGAAGCTCTTCCTGGTAAAATTTTTTAAATTATAGTGCTAAAAACTAAAGCAATGTTTTATAATCAGGGACTACTCCACTTAAAAAAAAAATTTTAAGTATAGTTTAAAAAACCAAACTGCTTATGGTATTGGAGGATGGCGGCATAGGGACCTTTGCCCGAATATTTTCTGAAATTCAAGTCTTAAAACGCGGTTGTAAGCCCATATTTTGTAATATTAGGGCCAGTAATTTTTCGAAATTAAAACTCCAAAAACGTAATTTTAAGCAATTTTCGATGTTGTTCGGTAATTGGGGGCTTTCCCCTGGAAAATTCGCGAAATTGAAACCTGAAAATGAAATGTCAAATGCTCCATAATGCTTCCGGTGTGTGTGTGGAGGGGGGGGGGTGCTCTTCGGAAGAGCAGCATTTTGATAACTTTCTTATTTTTAGACGAACTAGGTAAAAAAAAAGAGAAAAAATAGGACGGAGTGGTGGGGGCGGGGTTGATTGCTGATCAATAAGCTGTTACTTTTGAATATTTTTTATTCAAAGATTTATTTTTAAAAGAAATTTTAAGATTTTCCCGTAACATTACTATTAATTTCTAAAAATTACTTTGTTTTCGAAAGACGTCTTCTCATCAATAATAAAGAATAGTTTTAAAAAACATTCAACTCAAACATTCTATGGGGCTCGGGCTTTAAGCTTCCTTTCTGGTTGTACCACTGTTTTATTTTGATCCGTCCATTATATGGTTGGTTGTTCATTCATGTGAGCTCCAATTAAGGGATTGAAAGAAAATTTCGCTTTAAGAAAAACTTTGCAGCAACATTTCCGCTCTTTCCCGAAAACACTCATTTTTTTGGTCATGTAATCAATGCTACATATCATATAGGCTGCATCAATGCCTATATGTATTGTGAGGGGGGGAGATGTTCATCATCACTTCGGGATTAGGCGATCAGGTACACTGGCCTCTTCTGGGCTTCAGTTGCGCCGCCTTGATGCAGGTTAAAAACAGATACAAGGATACATCTTTTGCATATAATTCATGATAATTGCATTATATGCGAATTACATTTTATTATCATTTGAAAATAATATATAGATCATTTGACAAACAATTTTAAAAAATCCTTTGCTTAAGAACTAGGGGGCAAAATAATACTTTGCCCATAGCTCAAAAAAAGTAGGGGGGCACTTGCCCCCCTATGCCCCCCCTAGTTTACGCCAATGACTGCATGCCACTGCGTGCTTAATCATATCTTCCACTCATTATGTTGTATACAAATGATAAGATTCCACTATTTGTTTTCTTCCTGGCACAGCAGTTTTAATGGAAAGTAGTGTATATATGTGTACCTTTCGATAGGATACTTAAAACTATGTACATTCATTCTCACAACTGGATGTCTCTCCAAATCAAAAGTCATAAAATTAAGTCAAAATGGAAATGAAAGTTGTAAATTCAATCATTCGAAACTCAATGATCTTTTTTCTGCGCTTTCTGAGTACTGACTGAATACTTAACAGAAAATTCATTTTCTAAAAAACAAATTAAAAGTTTACTCCAT
Source organism: Uloborus diversus (assembly GCF_026930045.1). NCBI lineage: Eukaryota > Metazoa > Arthropoda > Arachnida > Araneae > Uloboridae > Uloborus > Uloborus diversus. The sequence continues at coordinate 113,782,772 of NC_072736.1, forward strand.
CTAACATATGAAAGGCTTTCTAAAATCGAAAATTACGTCTTCATTTTTTCATTTTTATATAAATAAAAAGCTTAGTTTCAGCATACATAGCTCACAGCTTTAAACAAACTGCCAATAAACATGGTGTAAAAAATATTCAAAGCCATTTCAAAAAGTTTACAAATGGTGAATAATAATAGGAATTCAAATCACTTCCCTAATGCAAACTTTTAAAATATTCTTCACAAAGAAAAAGAGACTGAATGATACTCACTCGCATATGAAAGCTCCCCTTGGTATATCTTTCAATGTTCGAACACCCCAGCCTTTGCCTTTTGTACGAATTAATTGTAATCGAGACCTGTAAAATACAAAAAACTAATTAAAAAGTCATCTATTTACATGTGCATAAAACAAAATCTACCTGAACACTTTATTTTTAATCACTGAAATCTTCCGTAAAAAGTAATGGTAAATAAATTAAATTCAGTAAAAAATGTATTCATGGTAAAAATTTGCAAATTCGTTGCATGTAACAGGTTAAAGAGCTAGAATTTGAATGAATAGCAAGCAAGCTACATTGAAATTAACAACTTTTTAAACTTACAAAAAGAGGGGGGGTCAAAAGTATAATATGGATGTGTTAAAACTATTTCCAAATCAAGACTTTATTGAAGTTTTTAAATAAAACATTACAAGTTAATAATTCAGAATTTAGTGTAGAAGTTTTTAATTCAAAATGATTTCTTCTAAACATCAAAAGATGCCAAACATCAATGACATTCTAAGCTTATTTTGGGAAGGGAAAAAAATAGTTCAATCCAGTTCACATTTATAAACAACATATTTTTAACTAAGCCTATTGAGATGAACTACAATGAAAGGCGAATGAACATATAGTTCTTGAAAAAACTTTTGGTTCATTATTAGATTAAATAAATAAATAAATAAATAGAAATTAAACACATTAACTATAGCATAAAACTTCTACTGAACATTAATTTTCTCAAAAGTGCTGCATTTAGATCTACAGTATAGGACCTCAAATCTAGAACGCTCGGGACCACAACCTTTCAGAATTATGAAATGTTTCCAATTTCAGATCCAGACTCAAAAATAGTGAAAATTATTGATATTAGGCATGGCTTCCTAAATTTAAAAAATGTACCTGCAGATCAGTATGCAACAAGATTCATTTCTCCCTTTTCAATTTTTTTGAAAACAGTGCAGGAAAATTATTCTGGGGTATTAACAAAAAAAAAAAGACATTTATTGAATATTATGAAAGAAATTAAAACTACCAAATTTACTAATTTTTTTTTTTTTTTTTTTTTTTGAGAAATTCAGCAAATTATATATTAATTAAAAAAAAGGGAACCTAGATTTTTTTTCCAATCTTAGATTTTAGCAAATGTAAATTTGTATCATATTTCCTGGAATATAATCCATCAATAGCACACAATAGAAGGATAAAACAACTATATAAAAATGTACATTTATACTAAGAATAGTTTTGAGTTTTTGTTCAATGAACTTTGTACTTCACACTAATCAAAAACAGTGCCGAAACTAGGGGGAACAAGTCTGAGCATTTGCCCAGGCGGCAAATTCATACTATTTCTGGGGGGTTTTGTTGAAAATGGGTAGAGGCAGCAGTTTTGATTTGCTTCAACTCAGAAAATAGCAGATCCAACACTGATGAGAAAATAAGAAGTGTCATAAACCAAAAGTTAAAAGATTACTTCACAAATTCTTATATTAATTATGAAGAAACGTAAAAATAAGCAGCAAAACCAGTGTTTTCAAGTTAATGGCTATGTAAACTAATTAGAGCATTTAAATTTTAAAAAAAAGGAAAGCAATGCTCAAAACAAAAAAAATCATAATTATTTACCTTTTTTTAATAGAAGGAAGAGTTCCAGATTTTGGATTTTCCTGATTTCAGGATTCTGAATTTTGAGTCCCGCATTGTATGACAATAACAGTTACAGAGCTACAATTACAACTACAAAAGGCAGACAGTATAAGTATATAAGTTTGAAGCTTACGTAATTCCATTCTGCAATACACGGTTATGACAGTTCAAAGCCCAGCATGAACAAGCTCTATTGCACTCAAATAACATTGGAGGATCAACCAAATTAAAATCATGAAGTAACAGACCTTCCTGCAACAAAAAGACCTTGTTTAGTCATTTTTAAACTAGCTACTGAATAATGAAAGCTTTCAGAGTTGATGTAGAATCTTTTAGAGTAATCAACATTCACTACTAATAATTTACTTTCAACTAACAATCTATTTTACACAGCTAAAAACAATTCACGTAAGTAAGTCAACAATTAAGAAATTCAATAAGTACTACAAAGTCAGAGCTAATTTTCATACGAAATCTACAAAAAGTATAAGTCAAGAGAAGGTAATTATTCAGAATGAGAGGGACTGGTGATAAAGCAATTAAAGAAAAAAAACATCACAAAATAAACTTAATCTTTTTTATTTTCTTTTTTTAAGATTAAACATATTCATTTAGTTCCTGAATTTTCTTGAATAGTAAATAAAATGCCAATAATTACAGCTTTAGTTTCCTATGGAAATTATAACTATTATGGTCATCACTATTTTCATATATTTCAAAAAGGTTTTCATTCTCCTAAAAATGAAAGTATTTTCATGCATCAAAAAAAAAAGGGGGGGGGGGAGAGAAGGGAAAAAAAACCATATCACTTTAAATCAATAAGAATAACATTTAACAAATTCTTTTGAAGAATGATTTAAGAACAGAAATTTGAACACTAAATAGAATCGAATGAAGCAGAGCCAATATTCATGACCTAGCATATGCTCATGAAAAAATACTTCAAGTCAGGATTTCAGTCATCTTTACTAATAATAAAGCTGAAAGTCTCTCTGTCTGTCAGGATCTCTGTGACGTGCATAGCGCCTAGACCGTTTGGCTGATTTTCATGAAATTTGGCACAAAGTTAGTTTGTAGCATGGGGGTGTGCGCCTTGAAGCGATTTTTCGAAAATTCGATGTGGTTCTTTTTCTATTCCGATTTTAAGAACAAAATTATCATAAGATAGACGAGTAAATCGCGAAATTATAATAACGTGGAACCGTATCATGGGCACAAGCCAATTGGCGAGAAAATTCACCATACATTATTTGTAAATATACAGGCGAACCAAAAAATTTTTTAATTTTTCTATTACGGGCAAAGCCGTGCGGGTACCACTAGTTTTGAATCAAGGTTTCTCTGGAGCAAACATGAGTTTAAAGTTATTTAAACATTTGGAAACTCTACTTTTTTGCACACTTAGGAAAACATAGTAGAGAGCTTTTTTTTTTGGTGTGTGTGTGTGCTACTTAATTAAATAAAGCGCACGGTTCTTTTAGTGATCTTTGTTTTTGTTAGTTCATATTTTGGAAATTCTTCAAATTTTTATATGCTTCAATTCGTGCTTTCGTTTCTAAATGAATACTTGTTTGTTCTTTATACCTATTGCTATTTTACTTTTATGGGTAAGGAAGAAGTTCGATTTTTAATCATATAAAAGCGGTGTGTTTTGAGTTCTTTCAGTTAAAACAGAAAACGAAAGAAAGTTGCGATTGTTTCTCACAATTATTACTGACCCAGGCAACGCCGGGTATTTTTGCTAGTCTACTTATAAAGAGAAACTATAAAATCTAACGATGTATAACCTATAAAAATGTTAATTGCTTATATCAAAGCAAAGCCTTAAGAAATTTCTCAAAAAGCCAACATATATAGAATACAAAGGAACAAAATTTCTTTAAATAATAAATTACTAAACAAAGTTTCATCAAATATTATACTACATACTTTGTCATACCAACATTGATAGCTAATACTAGAACAACTACAATTTGCAGTAGAACAGTCATCTTCACAATGACAAGACTGAAAAAAAATAATAATTATAATAATAAGAATATAAACTTCAAAGTTTATAATAATACAATAATTTGAATTAACAATTCAGAAAACAAATGACTAAAATTCATAAATCAATAAGCATGTGTGACATCTTCTCTTTCCACAATGCAAAAGATTTACAAAAGAAATGCAGAAGAAATACAGATGATGGGGGAGGGGAGAGAATAGGGATTGGTATAGATTTAGAGTTAGGGTAAACCTAACCTGGCAGCACTCACTGTGAAGGCTATGCAGATCCTAATCAAAGTATTACAAAGCAGTCGAGTTAGGTTTGCTCCAACTATGAAATTAACAATGAAAAAGGACAAAATTAAGAACTAAAATGCAGAAACGTTGTTAGCAATGCATAACTTAATTAGTCATTTCATTTACTTTTTTTTAAAGAATAATGAAAACACAAGATGTTTCCCCTCTTATCTACATATGAAAAATTCATAGGGCTAGGAATGAGAATTAGGAAAAATTTAGAACACAATCTGATAAAATTTTAGGTTAACAAATATAGTTTGTTGCTTCATTTTTGTTAGCTTAATTATAGACTGCACTTACCACCCATCTTAAAAATAAATAAATAAGGCTACATAGTTTTTTTCTTCCAAAAAAGTTTGGAAGAAAAAGTTTGTTTTACGTAAAACATATGTGCATTACATACATTTTATCCCTACTCCATTCCTGTGTTTTAGCGCCCAATTTCCTTTTTGTATGCCATCAAAAGAAAGCAGTCTCACAAAAAAAAAAAGGTTTTGTGTGTTTATTAAAGCTTATTCTATAAAAATAAATGTACAAGCAGCAAGAAAGTTCAAAAAAATAAACAAATAAAATAAAATAAATTAATAAATAAAACAAGTTATTTTAAAAACTATTTCAAAGTCCAAGCAAGTGTTATGAGACAAGAAATGTGTCTGTTGCACCCCCCCCCCCCCCCCCCCAAAAATGAGGGGATGTTCTGAAAAGAGCAATTTTTTTTTTTAATTTTCAGTTTACATGTCTTCACTAATAATCTATACAACTACATTATACATTTTACAATTTGAGTTCGAACTTTCAACTTTTTCACTTATGTGTGTGAGTACAAATTTTAAACTTTTTTGCAAGAATTGGTGAAATATTATTAATTTTTAAATTCCTTTTTTCAATTTTAGAATGTGCAGTTTGATATCAACTCCGACCCCTGAATTTACAATCCTAACACCCAAACATTTCCTTTTACGGACTTATAAGTTTGTTACTACATATTAGGATTTCTCCACTCAAAAAAGTGATCATACTTACATTTAAAAATTCTCAGTTCAAACTAAATTTGCAAAACGGCTAAACAAATTAAGCTCATTTCAAATTATAGTGACAACAAGTAAAGTTAATCCATTATTTAACATAGATAACCCTTTATATACAACGATTCTTCTTTGCACATCAACAGATTCATTTCTATTTGTCAGTAAAAAATTCAATGGAAAACAAATTTCTTTTTACATACCTGCAATGAAGTAATTGTGCGATCAATTTTGATAGGCATTGTTTCACAGTTCTCTGTTACATACAAGAAGTCAAGTGGTGGCTGCTCCTCATCTATCATATTCACACACTGAATGGCAATCTGTTCCTTACCACGAGATATGTCTCTAAAAATTAAATGAGTAGAAGTGAAAGTCATAATGCTGAACTTTAATAATAATATAATAATTACATACACAAATATGTAACAGTAAAACTTAATGTTAAACATATATGTGAAACCTTCAACTTGGATGTACTAACTAGAAAGATTTTTTTGTTTTAGAAACATACTAAGAACTAGATATGTCCCTTATATGAACATAAATTATATTAAAAATCAATTTGGCTGGCTGCTAGTGAGAAATGAATTAAAAGTCTGCTACTCAAGCATATGACACATTGTAGTCTTGAAATCTAAATAAATGATATAGGATATTTCTAGAGATGTAGATAAATAGTGAAACCCCAATTTTACATAGTCCGTTTCACACATTATCTTACTTCTGATGTCATTTTCTGCTGAACCATAAAAAGTTGCCATACCTGTAATGTTAAAACATTCAGGATATTACTTTATCCTTTATTAGAAAATACGCGGAATATGTTTTTCTCAAAACAGATCAAACTCATATTCCCTCTACAATTCTTACATAAACTTTTTTCTGAGTTTTTTTCACAATAAATTTTCTACTTAGTCATTTAAAGTCTTCCGGCCATTATTTCTGTTGTGTCTTATCGTCTTTATTGTCAAAGAATAAGAACTGTGAAACAATTTTTACTTGCAAACTCCAACAAAGAAGCAAATTTGCAAAAAAAAAAAAAAAAAAAATGCTAATATAGACCATGCTTTGAATGTTTTTTATGCTTAAAAACAAAAAATAAATAACCATAACAGATTTCTTCCACTAGTCTATTGGGATAGTGTCAATTTTTAAGCAATAAGCTTAGACTTTTTACCCTTGGCCCTGATTTTATGTTTTCGCATTTGGTGCATTCTTTATCACTAATCCAACTGAATATGCAAAATCTGGGTTCCACTGTATTTGCAAAGTAATTTTACTTCAGCATATACCTAACAACATGACATGTAAGAAATAAATATTTTTGAGCTGAACTTTAAAAGAAAATTAAACAAATTAATGAGTAAAAATTTGGGGAAAACTGCAGACACTTGTTTTAGGATTACAGGAAACTCATATTTCATGGCAAAAGTGAGCTTGAGTTCGGAAAATTTTTCAAACACAGCTCAGTTTTATTTTTATAGCATAACGAAAATTCAAATTAAAAGAAAAGTATAAATCACAAACACATTTTGCATATTAAGCACATGGTTACATATGTTTCATGGTTACATATGGACGGTTACATATGTTTCCAGGGCACAATTTTGCCCTGGAAACATATGTAACCGTCTCATGTGCCCCAAATATTGATAATATATATTCCCCTATATTTCTATTTTTGTTGAAACTTCACAGATTAAATATGATTTAAGATGTGCTGGAAGAAAATTTCAGAATGAAAGTATTTATATTTTTCATAAACTCTTAAATTTACTTTGGATTTCACTCTGGTCCCTGAGGTAGATTTCTTAGATCTTCAGGATTTGGAGATCTTGGAAGATGAAAACTTGTATGTATCAGTTTCAGAGGCATGTGTAACACCAAAGGGGATTTGGTTACCGAATGCTGTTCCCGTACTGCTTTTCAGAAAAAATTAATTTCCTTTTCACATTTAATTGATCAGACTCTGAATTCAATGGTGTTCTGGAACTGGAAAATTTAAATTCACCTCTGGTGTACATCTTTATAAAGTTTCATTAAAATTAGAGATGGTCGAGTGGAGACCACTAGGTCACTTAACATGGAATGATTCGATTACAAAATTAAAATCTAAAATAAAACATTAACGCATTCCTATAACAAATAACACAGCACACATCAAATGAAAAAAAAAAACCTGAACAGCAAAAAAATCTTTTTTTTTTCTTTTGAATTTTTTTTACCTGTGTAATATCTTTTCTGCTTTGTGAGCATACTTTACAGTAAGTTTTTTCAGCAGCATATTTAAGCTCAAGGCCATATAAGTGTTACCATTTTTATCAAGACAACACTAGAAGTAGAATAATAATCAGAAATTATTATAAGCCTGATTTAACTTATAATCAACAAGTGAAAAGATCAACAAGCAAAAAGCTGTAATTACAACACAAAATGCAAAAGAAAAGACAGTTTATTCAAATGATGTCTCAATTCATACAAAATAATAAACAGACAAACCAAAATTTAAGTAGATCCCCATTTTATGCACGTTTATTTGATTATACATGGTTAAAGATACATTCTTTATTTTGTTTCACTTGGGTGCGTTTTGATTTTACTGGTTTGTTAGAGAAGGAAGAACTCATAATGGAAGAACAAGGAAAAAAGAAATCATGGCTGCTTTAATGTCCCACAAAGAACATCACAGAAACATGATTAATGACCGCCAACAGACAATTTCAACTAGATATTTTTATAAACAGTCAGTTTATTCATGTTTTCTTTACTTACATCAGGAATATACATTGAAATAACTACGCTTTAAATTTATTATGTACCAGAATGAAGCCCTTATTTAAACATTGCTATTAGTCTTAATTACACGATTTTGGTTTATGCACCTTTTCATGGGATGTAATATCAGCAGAAAACAAGGGTCTACTGATGAACAGGAGAAAAATAAATAATTACAGGCAAACATTCTCCGTGAAGAAAACATTTTACAGAAAGGTATTTTTCATTCATTAAAGTTGAACTTCAGTTACAATGTTTGTTCACTTGTCAACCTTTTTTTTTCTCTCCCTTTTAAACACATTTCATCATTTTTAGTGCATTTTCTCCTTTTTCATCTTTTTCTTTTTTCACTGTTTGTTTTGAATATTCTGATAACAATTTTGAATCAACAACCAAATACCTTTACCCTGTATTTTGCTATTGAATACTTAGATATTTCTGTCATTCTTAATTAGAGATCAGATAAGCATGAAAGTTGAAATTATTTGCAAATAAATTAACATTTTGAAGAGTTATAAGGTTTGAATTTTAAAAAGTTTTTCCTTAATAGCTATTGCAACTTTTTTGGAATTTCTTTTTCAAATAATGTTTATTCTTTTCCTAAGAGCAGGGCTGCTGAAAGTGACCTTTTCCGAAACAATCATTATAAAATCTTTCAAATAAGTCAAATTTTTTATAGCTTTAAATGGCAGTCAGCAGTAGAGGCTATTCCAGAACTATGAATTTTTTAAGGTTTTCTTTAAACCGTTCTATAACTAGTAAAATTACACTGTTTCTCTGAGATTATTTCAAATATCGGAAAAATGGATTCCCTTATATTTAAAATGGCAGAATATAAGGCAAAAAGTAATGTTTTGGAAAAGAAAGTCCAATTCAGAAAAGCAAAAAAGCCAATCAGTACTTCATCAAACTTCAAAAGTTAGGTATCATTTTAAGGTTTGTTTTCCTCTCTTTCAGCAAAAAATAAGCAAACAGTCTCATTTTGCTTGCTTAAAAGAAACTACACTTTGTAAAAAAAAAAATAGGATGGATTTGTACAATTAAACTGAAAATTTCCACTTGCATAGTTATAAATCAGCCAGTAGATTGATCCCCCCTTTGTAGCATTTTAAAAGAAAGCACTGAATCATTGTTAGAAAATTATGAATATGTCAATTAACATTTCACAGTGAAAAGAACTGGAAGTTTAAATATGTGACATATTTAAACAGCAAGTTTTATAAATTTCAAAGCACTTGTTCAAACTGAAAAAAAAAACAATCATAGAATAACTAAAACTTCTGGACTTTTTATTGAATTGATTTTGAGTTTGTTTTGAAAAAAAATCATAATTTAAACAATTGGACAAAGCAATGCTTATATTTTTAGATCTTTCAGGATACATAAATTAATTTCTGAAATTAATACCATGTACTTTTGAATATGAGGAAGAAAAAAAATCATGCATTAATTTAAATAACTGCAACAGATTCGAAAAATATACATTAATTTACCTCAGCAGGAAGTAGGCCTGCCTTGTTAGTTATTGAAACATCAACACCTCTGGAAAGGAAAAGCCTGGAAAACATACAATAAATAGTTTTAATAATTACCAAGAGCATCTCACCAGTTTTGTACACACATGGAAAGAGAAAATCTAACCAGTACTTTGTGAATGTAAAGAGTACTGAGCGATGAGGAAATTGCTTTTTTTATCAAAAGAATTCATAAAAAGTTCAAGGAGTATGTACACACTCAATGAATGCTCCTTGAATTCTGCAATTTCACTACTTTTTCGAAAACATTTAATCAGCCAAAAAGGTTTCCCTACATCTCTTTTATTTCTTTAAAGGAAAGTTTAAAAACAAAAATTTTGCCATCCTCCATTCAACTTTAGAAGTTTTTATGCAGATGTAATGTTAGCCGAGGTCATTAATCTGCATTCTGTGAAACCTTACGGTTCCTTGGAACTTTGTCAGAGATTCCACAAATAATGGCTATTTGCTTAACCACATGTCAAAATTTTAATTTTTATAAAAGATTGAATTTTTAAAGGTGATCTGCTTGTGAAAATAATTATAAAATACATTTTCTTTGTAGCTCTTGTTTATTATTCATAGAATATATTTTTGAAAACCAATAAAAACTCTATAAGCTATCAATCATTCATTATCTAGATACTAAGACATAAAATAAAGGAGCAAAACCTATTTTGCAAATTTAAGTGGATTAAAGCTAAGATATCCTATTTTGTCAATTTAATTATTTAATGAAAGCTTCCTTCAGGAAAATGGTAAGATTCCCCAAAAGATTCCCCAAAGTAAAAAAGTTATGAATGCGCCTGAGACACAGTATGTATGCAAAAGCACTGTTTACTAAAGAACACATACTTTTAGTAACAGAACTCAAGTCTCTTTTCAGAATCAGCACCAACAGTATCAATGTCTCTAAGTGCACCAAATGGAACGTTGCATTTTACTATTATTTTTCTCACACTTTTTTTTTCATCTTAAAAACATTTTAGTTCCCGAGACCAGGACGATTATTGCATAAAATAAATAAAAATCTTTAATAGTAATATTTTTCCTCAAAATCAAGTTTTGAGGCTAATAAAAGTTAAGATTTTAGAGAAAAAACAAATGTTGTAAATAAAATTATACACTTACGTCACACAAGGGAAAGCATCCTGCCTAGCAGCAATATGCCTACAATAAAATTTTTAAATTCATTAATAAACAATTATTAACATCTTAATATTGTCTAAGACTGTGCATAAATCTTCAACATAGAAATCATTCCTGTTAGATTTAAGTCATTAAATTACTTTAAAACAATTAGCTTTGTGAAAATAATTTTATATGAAGCCATTTTCATAAAAATCAGTTTGCAAACTCTTCGAGATTTATAAGTTCTATTCTTTTAATTCAGTTGAACAGTTCATTTCATGTTTCAACAAGCCATTTCTACTTTAAATGTTTGATACCTTATTTATTTTGCCATTTTACTTTTTGATCAAAATAAAATATGTTTGACATGAGTATACTCCTAAACTCTGCTGAATAATTTAACTTTTCCATACATTCATTGGTTGTTTAAAATATTTCTTATAATTGAATTTCTAAGATTGCAGAAATATTTTACAGTCACTCAGTATTTCACTTATGTCATTTGTAACATTTTGCTTCTAAAGGTCTAACTTCATGACAATAGTTAACAGAACTTGCAGAAGGGCTAAGATTATCTTCAAAAGAGGTAATGATGATTACTGAAGTTATTTGCTTCTAGAAAACAAATATAAATCTACTGAAATACTGGGTTATGTTTAGTGTTCACTCTAGAAAAAAAAAAGGGCAGGGTGCTGGCCTTTGAAAGGGGCATCTTTTTTAAAAAGGGCACTATTTCAATGCGGTGTCCCCCCCCCCCGCCCCCCCACCCAAGACCAACGATGCACCTCTCAAAAAGTACTGAGTGCCCCCCCCCCCTACAAAAAAATTAAGAGAAATAACACTTAAAACACCTTGCAAAAATTCAAACAGTCTAGTCTGCACCATGACCCCCCCCCCCCCCCTTGATCGCCGTCACCACTGACTTTAGTATTAAATATGATTTCATCCAGAAAATGCACTTGTCTTCAAAGTAGGGTTAGCTCCCCTCCCTCCCCCCCCCCCCCACACACACACAAATGCCAACTAAGCTAAGCACATTTTTCACACTCCATAGGAATATTTAGCTAATGCTGAAACTTGGCTTTGGGTGTTTTTCAACACTTTTCAGGCCATAATTTTAACTACCTATAAGAGTAAAAAAAAATTTCAAAAGCCTTTGAATTTCAATTTAAGAAGAACAGTATTTAATTACTGATCTCCCCTTCCTAACAAAGAAACTGCCTAGTAATGTGTATTGTGCCATTAAGTATTTTAGTAGACATCAAAATTTTGATGAGTGTAAATTCTCCTTTTTTAAATATATTACACTTCAAATAGAATAATTAACTTAAAATACTGTGTGCCAGTGCTTCAAAAATGCAGTGATAGCAAGTTGCAAAACTAAAAAGACTTTATTTCAGCTTTATTTTGTAGTCTTGGAGTTCAAATTCATAACACAAATGTGTTGGCAGATGTATGCACTCCTAAATGCAATGCATAAGCAGCTTGGGCCAAGCTAAGATTTTTTATCTCAGACAATTTTTGTGAAAATTTAATATTTCAGCATTTAAATTGTGTGATTTTTTTAAAAATCAATTGTATAATATTTATAAAAAAGAAACAGTGCAAGATTATTTTTGTTAGAAAAAAGCACAAGTATGTCAAAAGTATGCTTTTTATTATGTCAATAAGTGTTTTAAATAATCTGTTATATGAATCACATATAAAAAAGGTAATAAAAATACTTAGCAAAAAGGAAAGAATTGAATGAACGTCCTGTCAATGAGATGTTTCCATTTCAAACGGCTTTTTAGGGGGGCTGGGGATGGGGGTTAAAAATCCAAGATATTTAAATACCCTTGCATTTTAGCCCAGTAAGCTTTGTACTATGTACTTCTTAGGAAACAATCAGAAAGTTAACTTTCCAGAAACAGATGTGAAAAGATTGCTACAGAATCACTAGCAATGCGCTAAAATTAGCTAAGCCTAATTTCCACGTGCAGATGAAAAACGGACACAAGGGGCTGAAATGTTAGGAAAATGTCCTATTCCCTCTCTCATTGTTGATTCTCAGAAGATCAAGGATGGGAAGGAATGAAGCAAAGATCTCTCCCTTCCCAGAAGACCCCACTCCTTCCCACAACCTTTCAAAAACCAACCCTCAGTAGAAGGGAAGAACATGCCTTTGTTTCCTACTGATAAGCCTCTTTGAATTCTGAGAATCTCATCCCTTCTTTCCCTAGGTATTTGCTTCCCCTTTTGTTTATGGGGCCGTTTTCAGGGTGAAATTCTGGGAACAAGGATAAGACATGGGCGTTTTTGCAGACGATCGCTGGACAAATAAAATTGCCCGATATCGCGGCAGGTCGAAACGATGGTTGAGGCATCTTTTTAAAAACACAAGGTGCAATTTCTTATTTTTGAAAAGGGCGAGGCGCATTTCACGATTTAAAAGAAGGGCAGGCGCATTCTGCTGATATGGAAAAGGGCAGGGCGCTGCGCCCTTCAAAAACGGAATAGCGGGAACACTAGTTATGTTATCATAGAGCTACCGGTGACTAACCATTAGCATTCAATAGAATTACCGGTTAATTGGTTGTTGCCAAAGTCATTCCAATAGCTTCACTAGTAGATCAATTGGTCGACCGGAATTTAATCTGGTTGATTGGTTGAGTGAACAACGTGACATTTTCAACTAATACTAAATACTTTTTGCCTGTGCAAGTAACTGCATTATTAATCAAAAGCATTCGATGGAGCATCGGCTGGTGGACAACCAGTTAATAACCACTGACATCATTAGCTGTCATGTGATCGGTCGACCGGTAGGTCAATGCGAGCGCAATCATAGAAACAATTGGTTGACACAGAATATAACAATTGCTTACAAGGGAGTATCACCAAGTTCATTAACAGCGTTGATGTCACACCCATAGTCTAGATAAAGATAGCATATATCTACGCTTCCGGAGAATGCTGCCCAATGAAGACCAGTATTGCCTTCCTAAAAAAAGAAGTTACATTCACATTAAGAATCCACCCCAAAAATTCATTTGAAACAGATGTCATTGCCACATTTATACGTCTAGTTGAAACATTCTTTAATAATTATGATAACTTCAAAGGTTACATTCATACATTGATACATAAATTAATAGCTCTTAAACCCTTTTGAAAACATAGATGGAAAATATTAAGCATCTGCAAAGAAGTGTTTCATTTTCGTTACAAGTTAAATACTATCGACTCTCTATTTAATGACACTCTATTTAACAACTTTCTCTATTTAAAGACGACTTTTCATGGTCCCGGATGCTTCTCTGTCCTCTGTAGTTTAAAAAGCACTCTATTTCAGGACACATTTTACTTACGGACGATTTTTTTGTGGTCCCTTGAAAGTCGTTAAATAGAGAGCCAACTGTACATTCAGAAAAAATGGTAAACTAATTTTGGAGAACTTAACTTTTAAAAAGTTAAAATACAACTGGATCAAAATTAAAAAAGAATTTAAAAGATAAATCTAAAGTTGTTTAGGTGTGAAAGAGCAATATTTTGACTCGGTGAAAATTATCCCATTTTTATCTTGATTTTTCTTAAAAACAAACGCATTCACATTTCTGATTTAAAATATAAACTCAGTGGCGCAACAACCCATGGCCCTGCAGCCATCCCAGTTTACAAGACCAAAGGCTCTGGGGTGCAAGGCAGATGTTCCGGTTAGGGAGTCAACCAAACCAACCCCAAGGTTTTAGCTCCGAGCACACTTGGTGCTCATTTTATGGACTCACTGAAGGGATAAAAGACTGCGTCAACTTATTCCAATTTAAAATATAACTCAGAAAAAATATTACCTTTATTAGACATAACAAAAGGGCACACATCCTGTAAAGTACAATACAATCACTAATGGGATTTTACCAATTCTAGATTTTTGCAGCCCAGAATCCCATTCAAAAAAAAATATATTTAACATATATATGTACTTAAAACTTACATTGTCTTTAAGATTGGGATTAGCACCTCTTCTCAAAAGATATCGAACAACATGAAAATGATCATGTTCAGATGCCCAAACAATAGGTGTCCAATATCCATCATCCTAAAAAAAGCAAATATTTATTGTTATATATTGACTATTTTTTGCATAAAACAAACTTAAATATACCATTCCTTGAATCCACTAAGTTTGAAGCCAGTTTTAAAAAATCTTTAAAAATCTCAAAATAATTGAATTTTTCTGAGAAAAATAATTGCATTTTCAAAATACGTAAATAAAATTGGGAAAAGTTCCATGAAAAATTGTCAGAATTTTTTTTTTTTGATAAGTTTCATGATATACAGCAAAGTTCTGACTAAATCTCGGCTGCAAAGAGAAGGTGAGTGACCTTGAGGCGAAAACTCATTTTGTATCATTTGAAATAAGTAAAATCAGCTAGAAAGCACCTAAAAGTATAAGTCTTTCTCACTGATCCTACCTATTACAAAATAGTAACAATCAACCTAGTACAAATGATACAAATGATGTTTTTGCTTCAAGGTCATCTGCCTTCTCTTAGCAGTCAAGCTTTATCTGGAGTGATACAATAACCAGCGAGAAACAAATTTTGTGGCTAATTTGTAAAAAGCGACGCAAGTGTATGCACAATAGCTTTAAATAAACTGATGTCTGCATCAAATGACTTCCGTTTAAGCCAATTTAATGATAATAGTGCCTTGGAGTAAGCAAAGAAACACTTTAAATATTTTTACCCCAAGTTTGTTGTGAACTGCAACAAAAAAAAAAACTTTTTATACAGATTAATTTTCCCTATTATCTTTGTTATCAGAATCAGAAAAAGCAAACTTTCTATAATGAAAGATTGTAGAACTGAAAGGTTTATTGTATTTGTAAGTAATACTTATGTGAGTATCACTTAGAGGAAAAAATGCATCTGTAATCAAACTGATTTCATGCAATTTATTGATACACATCATAAATACATTATCACTGGCAATCTGAACATTATTAAAAATGAAAATGTAAGATATTTGATGTCCTTCGGGACTAAATTTCGACTAAACAAGCATGTGAAGTATAAGGTGGCTTTAGATACATTTTCTCATGACTTAAATAACTTCATTTTAAACGCTGCATAGCATTCCTGTTGAAGCATTTTTCGAATGGAACTTTCATGTTATAATGGTCTTCCAAAATTTTTCTAGAGATTTTCTCAATGATAAGGCTTATGAATACTTCAATTTAAATAAAGATGATATTACTTACATGAAAAAAAATGCAACAGTTGCAACTGTTGATAAGGCAGCTATTAATTACGCTATCATTTGTAAAAAGTTCTACATGAGTAAAATCTTTTCTGAACTAAGTGATTCAAAATATTACGAGAAATATAAGTTAAATGAACAAACTATTCACAAAAAGTTCAATGCTTTTGTCAAAAAATGCAAAAACCTTTTTCCCAAAACTTTTTCTATATCCAATATCAAAAAAATGCCTTCCTTTTTTAACGCCTAAATTTCATAAAAATACATTTTAAATCTTAAATATTTGACATAATTCTAAGTGTTGCAGTTTGCACCTTGTGTATATTGATTTTTTGTTCGTTTCAAGTTTTGTGTATGTATATATATATATTTAGTTTAAAGAAAAGCATACTCGCCTTTGACAAAATTCTAAATACACGACATCTCAATTTCAATTTTCCTTTCCTTTTTATAAATGTTAAGTTTCATAAAAGTCCTATAAAATTCAGATTCGTTACTAGTGGAACATACTCCTATAATAATCAAGCTGGTTACATTTTTTTCAAAAAACTTGAAAATATCTTAGCCAAAATTGCAGAAGAAAAAGGTTTCATGATTTTGAACAACCAGAAAGTCCTGGATTTCTTAAAAAGTGCTATACACGATATTCATAGTTTTACTACTTTTGATTTTGAAAATCTTTTCACTAACATTCCCCACAATCTCATAATCGATGTTTCAGTTAGGATTTTTGACAAATATGAATTATACATCAATCTAGATAAACAATCTTGGATAAACCTAGTTAAATTTAGTATTTTTGAGGATTACTTATACAATGGTTCAAATTTTTACAGACAGATCAACGGGATCCCAATGGGTAATTCTTTTTCTAGTGCATTGCCAATATCTTTCTGCAATATTACGAATCTATTTTTTTAATTAACAACAGTTTAGAAGCTTTTAGATATATTGATGACATCATCATTTTTAACAACAATGAGTTTCACAATTTATATAAAGAAATGTACCCAAATGAACTACTGCTGAAACAGCCAAATAAGGATGAGTCAGTTAATTTCCTAGATCTCAACATTCAACTAAATAAAAAAGATCCCAGTATAGCTTTATATGATTTTAAAGTCTATTCTTTAATTCATTTTCACAGTTGTATCAGTAAAAAAGTGTTCCAAAATATAATTATCTTACAAATTACTAGATATAAAAAAAATCTGCAATAATAAAACAAATCTGAAGACAGTGATTCAAAATTTAACTGCAACCCTAACTGAGAACCACGGAGCATCTTACGGAAAATTTCATTTGCAAGCCTATGGAAGAGAAGTGGTACGTCATTTTATTTGTTCCATGGAATTGTTTGTTATGTCCTTTTGCTATTGAGTTCAATTGTGAATTTTTCTCTTGTAGTTTAAATTAGTTACGAAATTGTTTTAATTAACTTTCTGTAAAGCTTGTATTTTTGGTTTGTAAATGTTTAATTTAATTACTTCTTGTCATGCTTATATTCTGGACTTTTGGTAACCTCTATTGCTTGTTTTGTGAGATGTCGGGGACTAGTGCTGCTTTTTTAGGCAATTTCGCCAGCAGCACTCGCGAAACATCTCATGGTTTTTTTCCCTACCCTTCGGAAATAACCTCCTGATGAGGCCCCAGGGTATTTTGGGACTTTTGCAAATTTTCGTTCGTTCAAAGTTTTGTTCTTTCTCATTCAATTTTCTATTGCTATTAAATTTATCGTCTATCAGTATCATAGAGCGGCCGATGCGCTTATTGAATTGAGTTGTGAAGTTCAATTTGATTGAATTGTCCAGGATACAAATACAGTATATGATAGTGCTTCTTATACATATGTGGTGCCGACTCTGGTACATCCTGGTACATTTGCTTAGCCATTCTTACATTTTAGCTCATTCTTGTATGTAAAACTCACCATGAGATGATGGCGTAGAGTCTGGCGACAGAACGAACAGCGTCAAGGGTGGTAAAACTTTTTTGATTAGTTAATCACTTTGATGAGACGAAAGATGTAAGACACTGTATTAAGACAAGCAGCAAGACGGCTGCACTCCTGTATTATAATCATTTTTGTAAATAGTATTAGTTATGTGTAGTTTAGTTATCATTAAACGTTGAGTATCTATTCATTGAGAATTATGTCATCATTGAGTGATGTTATAAGTAAATATAACCATTTCCAAAGTTATATTCAGTAGCTCGGCATCCCACATATACATACATACATAGTTTTTAAAAAAGGCTGAAAAAACTTGCCTGTGAATTAACATCAATGTCTCGTGAGTTCATAAGAATTTTTAAGATATCTAAATTCCCATTTTTTGCAGCCAAGTGCAAGCTACACATTCCATTTTCACCCTGAAATAAGTAAAGGTTTTAATACATCATAGAAAATAATTCAAGATTTCTATAAAACAATTTTTTTATGCATTCAGTTTTTCTTTTAAAATACAGAAGGATTTTCCAAAACAGTTACAAGAAGTGGAACCATTGCAATTACATGTAATATACCAGACAGCTTGGTTTATTGACTGTCTGTTATATTGCATGTAGTTCTGCCTTAGCCCTGGCTAAGGAGCAGTAACTTATGGCTAAATAAACCATGCAATTGTTTGAAAGAGGAGGGGAGGAAATCAAGACAAGAATTTTGTCTTGTTCTTTGCTTTTTTTTATAAGTTACAAAATTATTTTATTTTAGTTTTGTTTTGTTCTTTTTGTCTTGTTATTTTCAAGTTATTTGTTTCAACAAACAATTTTTTGTAACTTATGTTTTGAGCACAAAATGTTTTAATTCATAAATAATAATGCTGTGCCCAAAGCATAAGTTATGAAAAATTGTTAGTTTGTACAAACAATTTATATATATGAAATGTCGCAAGAAGGAGCAGGACAAAATGTCGGTCTCTTTATTATTCTCATGTCTCAAACCAACAACATAACTATCACTTCTACATGTTTTGGAAAATGTTCATTAATTTTAAAGGAAAAAAATTCATTTTTTGACGGAAATATATATACAGTACAGACTTGCAAATTCGAGGTAATTGGGGCTCATACTACCTCCAGTTACTGAAAAACTCGGATCATCCAGAAAACTTTTAATGAAACTTGACACTTTTCGGACGACATAAGCACGATCCCGTTTTACTTCTTTGTCCACGGAAAAGGAAGGTATTGTTTTCATTAAAAAATTATCACTCAAAAGAAATTTCCATTTTAAATACAGTAAACTCCTGATTGTTGGAAATCGGATTATCTGCGGGTCTTTTCGTATTTTTTTTCTTGACAGCCATTAAATGTTTTTTAAACTTCTGATTGTGTTATTGTTTGTTTTTAGCTTTTAACATATTTTTTTTTACATTCAATGTTAGTAGATGCAATGTAGCAATGTTTTTAGCTATGATTTAAATGTATTTGTGAGTGTTATTCATAGTCTTCAGGTATTGTACACTAGTGCTGGACGATATATCGATATTCCGCTGAACACCGGTTTCATAGCCATATCATAAAAACCGGTTTTTTGAAAACCGAACCCATGATATATCACGGCGGGCGGTATATCGTAAACGAAACCGGTGTCTTCGAATTTCGAATTCACCGATGCTGGAATCAGCTGCACGAAACCGGTTGATTGGCGATCTCTCCGACGGAGGTTCGACTTGCCTGAAGATCGGTGATTCCCCTCCGAGACCTGCTGATTCGAAGACTACGCTCCCCCCCCCCCCCCTCCGCCGATCGCTTCCCGTCGCATAGCGCGAACGGAGGAGGGTTAGGTCATCGGTGCATCTGGCATGGACCACGCTTACGCTGCTTCGAGGGTGGCTGGAGGGTGAGAGGGGACACGCCCCTCCCTAACACCTAACGATACTGGTATTTGGTAGCAAGCTTCGTCGTTTCGAATTTCGGAGGAGATTCGAAGATTCGAATTTCGAACTTGTCGAAGCTGCTGAAACCGGTTTTTTCACCTTCGTGAGCTTCAAGCTTTTATTTGGAACCGTTCATTTGGTTTTCTGGCGCTTTATTAATTTTTTTTTTCTCTGTTCTCCTTACTTCGTTGTTATCGTTATTGTTACATATTTTAAAATAATTATCGTTGTTTGTTGTTCCTATTGTTCTTTTTTTAACTTTCTTCTTAGTTTATGCTTAGACTGTTTGAATCACTACGTTATATATAGTTAAAACTTATTCTGACAGGGGTAATCACGGGGAGGGAAGGAGGGGGGTATAGCACGACAAAAAAAAAATTGGACCGAGGGGGGGGGGGAATTTTTTTATTTATTAAATTTTTTGATTTATTTTTATTTTAAATTATTTATTTTGTTCTGTTTATATTTTATTTCATTTATTTATTTAGTTTGTGGGTGTGTGTCATTGGCGTAGCACATAGAACTTTTCTAATAAAATAATAATAATAAACCAATAATATATATAAAAATATTTAAAAAAATAAATCAAATAAAAAGTAAAAAGGAGATCTAAAAAATGAAAAAGGGAGAGGGTTGAGAAAAGGGGGGGGGGGCGATTGGCACCCCTGTATTTTGATGTGATTGGCTGATTGGTATCTGAATAGTATTTTAGAAATTGTCTATATAATGCCAAAATCTTTGCAAATGATCCCAAGGTGTGTGTTGTAACGCTCTTGTACTGTACCTATAAAGGTTGGGAAATTCTTCAAAACTCTCGTTTCGAATTGAAAACAGGAATTATTAGTATGATCCTGTAAAAAATGAGACCCTGATTTTGATATGTATTTCATAAAAATGTGGAGAAGGGATGCCATGATAAGTCCCCCTCTATATGTATACAGCTGATTATACCGATATATCTATATATCATGATGTTTAGTTTCTGATATATCGCGATATGCAAATCCAGATATCGTCCAGCCCTATTGTACACACTAGTATCGGTTTTTTACCTATTATTCGGATTATCTGAGGTTTTTTTTCGCTTATCAGCGGTTACCGTGCCATCTTATTCCGTGATTAATTGCGAGTTTACTGTACCTTCAAAAAAATTTGACTATTTTTTATTTTTTTTACAATCCTGGTGCCGGTTTATATGTGCAAACTGGTAAGCAACCGGAAAATGCATTTCAACCATCGACCAAATCCATTTAGTTAGTTTCGTTGAAAAGTTAAAATGTATATGTGTGTGCGTATGTACGTATCTTACATAACACAAAACCATTAACTATGGTTAGCTGCAGAAGATTTAAATTTCGGCGTCAAGTTGTGCATCTTCCATTTTGATTCCTGTCAGATGATCCGAAAGGGCTGTTTATTTGTTCTTAAAGGTGAAACAATGTTTATTTCAAGTCATTTTTCATATCAAATTATCTCCAACTGGAAAGAACTTCTTAATCCATCACCAAGTGGTATGACAAAATTTCATACCACTTGGCAAGTTTTGTTGATACAGGGTTCATACTCTATTTGGATGAAAAAATTCCATGACTTTTCCAAGACTTTTTCATGACTTCAATGAAAATTTTCATGACTTCGTTACACGAAGAGAATAGCACTATTTGATCTCAAACTTGGTAATATTTAGAAATGAGCATTAGCAAAACGTCTATATGAATGCCACAGCCTCATTGAAGCACTTACTCGTAATGGAAAAAATATAAGTGCACACTTAAAAAATTAAACTCTTCTTATTTGTCTTCATCGTGTAAATTTAAATAAAGTAAAACTGCAGTGAAGAAGCGAACATGATAATGCTTAAATGTCCGTTATTTTTTTAAAAAAACAGGCAGAATAACATTGAATGGGACAAAGGTGGAATGAGTCATCACTAAGTTTCAAAAAATTTGCTTCAAAAGTTACCCTTTAGTGTCAATAGTGCCTTTAATCATCCACGTAACTTCACAGTATTTTGGTTCTTTGAAGTAAAGCCATATAGTTCAGTTCTTTTTTTATGTTTCTAAACCAGGTCTTTTTTTAAAAAACCATTCAGTAATGAATCAATCTTCTGATTCAAAAGTATACTTGTTTTATTTACAAATTTGCATATTTTCAAATCCATATAAATTAATAAGTTAAGAAGTTCCAGAACACGTTTAATTCCCAACATTGAACATAGCAGTGGGTTGCATGGATTAGTTTTGTGTGCCGTATGTTGGGCACTACTGTTTTAGAGCATTAGAATCCCTCTTTTTCTGTATTTTATCGCCTGACTTAAAGTCTTTATTTTCTAAAACATTCAACAAATTAAGATAAACTCTGATAAATTTAATAATAAAGTCCTTACGAAAAATGGAATCGAACTCGCATGCAATTCAATTGCTTTTTTTTTTTTTTAGTGGGCGTGGCAAAGCTAAGAACGTGAAATTTTGCTACTACAGAATATGAAACATAAGAAGTGTTAAAAATAACAGAAAATTCAAAATAAGTGATGTCCAGGCAGTAAAATCACACCGCAAAAAATGGCAAATGGATGCGACAGAAGTGGATGCAATGAGATTTCAAAATTCAGATTTGATTTTTGGATCTTTCACTTTTCCAATTTTAATAGCTTTTATGTGCTATACTGTTAAATCACTCAAGACTTCTAATGCTCCTTTAGCTACTGTTCCTTTCTCTTTGTCCAGGATATTTTTCCATGACTTGAAATAAATTTCCATGACTTTCAATGAAAATTTCAATTTTCCATGACTTTTCCAGGTCTGAAATTCTGTTATTTTTTTTCCATGACTTTCCAGGATTTCCATGACCCGTACGAACCCTGTTGATATCAACCTCTTAATTACTTTATTGTACGTCATTAACAAGGGCACCCATATGCAAAATTTTAAGGGGGGGGGGGACTCAGATATTTTCCCCAAAAAAAACCAATTTCAGTACAGATTAGAGTTATTAAAATTTGACATTTTTAATAACTTATTTATTAATCGCTGGAGAAGAAATGTTTTTACATTTTTGCAAAAGAAAAAAAGTACTAAAAGCAAGGAAGTTCTATTTTCAAAGAGGGGTCTTAAGCCTCCCTCCCCATATGGGCGCCCTTGGTCATTAAGAAGTTTTACAATAGCTAAAGATTTTCATTTTCAAATTTTAATATAAATAATATTTTTAGCTATTTAAAAATTTACCCTTAAGATGTTAATAAAGCACCTGGAATTAACCGGAACCTCGGACCTTTGAGACTTGGATTTTGAATACTCTACTGTATTTCTTTTACCTTTTTAAATTTTTAAACTTTAATTAATAACTTTAATTTTTTAACCTCTCACAGAATATTTTTTCCCTTTAAATACAGCATCAATGTATATTTATTTATAAAAAATATCACAATAGACTACAACAGCAAAATTTTTCTATTCCTCTTTGTTTTTCTCCCCCCCCCCCCTTAAAGATTTTCATAAATTCAATTTACTTAGTTATCACAAAAATTTGTTTATTTTAATCAAAAAAAAAAAACCTAAATTGCATTTTAAAACAATAATAATGATAGTAACAATATGTTATTAACTCAAAAAGAAAAACATCAAAATGTAATCCTTTCTAATGGCCGAAAAATATTCCAAATAAAGGACAGTCCTATGATTGACCGTTATCAGGAAGCACAACAGCACAATAATTTCTTAAAAGGCCTTTTACAAAAAAATAACTTACTTTAAAATCAACAAGGGCTCCTTTTTTAACCAAGTAATGAACCACTTCCACGTGTCCACTTTCTACAGCTAACATTAAGGGAGTATAAATCTTTTCATTAAATACATCATTCACAGCTCCAGCCTGGGGGGAAAAAACAAGAAGCTTATTAGTTTTCAAAAAGTGACTATTTTTGCATTCATTTCCCATCTAGTAATTTTACTCTCAATAACCTGAAGCCTTATAACTGGAATATTTTTTTATCTCGAAGTTTTCATTCGATCCCAGAATAATTTAGTGTTTTCAATACTAAGTTGCCTCTATGCCTTGAATATACTCCTTTTTAGTTGAAGTTTACACGGGAGTTTTGTTTCCATTTTATGCATAAAAATGCAGCCAAAATGAGAAAAAAAAAGGTTTTTTTTCCTTTTTATACATTGCTTTGCTTTTATCTGCTAGTGTGAGGGGATAATTTACTTGCAATAGTGCTCTTTTATGCAAACAGTGTTGCAAGATTATATGAGAAGTAGCTGATTGGGGTACTTTTTGCTGTGGATGATGGGATGAGATGTCTGGTTGAAACTGCATTGAATGTCTTTGCTCCTCGATTTAACGATAACTTTTTCTAGTCCCTTAACAATCGTTAAATCGAGGTTATACTGCATATATATATATATATATATATATATATATATATATATATATATATATATATAATGCTATCAATTACAGGGTGCGGAGAAAGTTCCCACAATTTTATTAGATATTTCAATAGGCTGTAACTAACACATAATTCAACAAATCAACAAGTTAAAGCAATCTTTATTGAAACAATAATAATAACATTAACAAAAAAAATTATAACAATTGTTCAAAATTGGCTCTTTGGGCTTCAATACATTTACGGAGTCGCAGTCTGAAATTGCAGACGATGCTCGTGCACACATCCATCGTTATCTCATTCCAGACACGCCTCAGAGTCGTTTTGAGCATTTCGACCGTGGCGTATCGTTTTCCCGAGACTTTTTTCTCCAAGACTGACCACACCGAGTAATCCATCGGATTGAGGTCCGGTGAGTTAGGTGGTCAAACATCCTTGCCCCAAAAACCTGGGAACAGATCTCCGAAGATGGCAATTGTCGATCGGGCCGAATGCGCAGGAGCCCAGTCTTGTTGAAGTGTGAATCCATCTTGGCCAAAGTGTTCTGTTGCCCATGGCATCAGTACATCGCATAGAACCCGCTGCTGAGAGCTCGCAGCATCAATTTTGACGTTTCTGTCAATGAAAACAAGCGGCGTCTTCCCAGTGGCACAAATGCCAGCATAGACCATTACGGAGGCTGGAAAGTGACTGTGTCCGATGATGTTTGCAGCGGTCTTCTTCTGACCCTTCTTAAGCAGTTGGCGATGATTTTGATGGTTATGTGTGGGCTCGATGGTGAAGATCTTCTCATTGGTAAAGAGAACCTTTGAAAGGCGAGCACCAGCGGTTAAGTGAAGCATCCATCGAGCTTTTATCAATCTTTTCTGCTTCATTGTGCCATTGAGGAAGTGGAGGCGATTGATCTCGTAAGAACGAAGTCCCAACTTGTTTTTCACGATGGTTCGGACGCTTTTTCCGCTGATCTCCAGTTTTTTGGCCATCTTTCGCATTGAGCACTCTGGATTGCGACGGATGCGACAGCGAATCTTCTGTACATTCGATGGAGATGTTGCAGTGGTTGGACGACCACTCCGTGGACGGTCGACAGTCCCTCCAGTCTTCTTGTAGCGTTTCACAGCGTTATAGACTGTTTTACTTTTGAATCCAGTTGTTTAAATAATATCGACTGTTTTCATTCCCTTCTTGTGTAATTCAACGACAGTAATATGCAAAATTTCACGATTCATAGCTCACTAACTTAAATAACTAACTAAGAACAAATGATTAAACCTCAAATACCTTTAATGTCAATAAACAATATGTGTCAAATAAATCGCCAACATGCGATTTTAACGCCAAAAAAAACATTTTAAACAAAATTGTGGAAACTTTCTCTGCACCCTGTATATCTATGCTAAATAAGTCGTTTATGAATTTTTTATACAATCAGTAGCAAATGCATCACACAGATATACATAATACATGTTCCTTTTAACAAAGACAATATCTGGACAAAAATCAAACACACACACTTATAGCAAAATCTATGAATTAGATGCAGTTAGTAATTTAAAGAATGGAAAACTGAAAATAAAAGAACATGAATATGTTAAAATTTTTCAAAGTTAATTAAAAAGAAAGGTGTAAAAATTTACAAACATTGTAGGGGTTTTTTCTAGATTTCTTGACCAGTGACATTTTAAGCGGTTGTTATTTACAGTGAAGCAAGTGTAGTAATAGACACACACAAATTCATAAATTACTTATGAAAACAGGAGGCTTACAAGGTTCATACTCAATTTGGATAAAAATTTTCCATGACTTTTCCAAAACTTTTTCATGACTTCATAAAAATTTTCATGACCTTGTTACTCAAGAATGTAGTACTATTTAATGTCAAACTTGCCAAATTTCAGAAATGTGCTTTCGAAAAACTTTTACCTGAATGCCCCTACTACCTAAATGCGAATACTACACACCAGCACTTACTTGTGACTGAAAAAATATCAGTGCACACTGCAGAAACTAATAAATTATTCATATTTGTCTTTTTCATATAAATTCAAGTAGAGTAAAAATATAATGAATTCAATACACTGATGTTTAAATGTTAAATAAATATTTTATAAAAGGGGCAGAATAGTAATGAATGGGACAAAAATTGAATGAGTTATTATTAAGTTTCCAATAATAAACTCACTTGATAAAAACATTGGTGTCAATAGTGCATCTAATCGCCCATGTTATTTGACAGTATATTCGTTTATTAAAGTAAAGCCACGTTTTTCAGGAAATTCATTTTTCTAAACCAGATGTATTTCAACTGGCCACAAGGATCAGTTTTGCGAGCTGTATGTTGGGCACCTCCGTTTTACAGTATTATAATTCCCCTATTTCTATGCTATATTGCCTGACTAAAGTCTTTGTTTCCTAAAGCCTTTAAAATACTGAGATAAACTCTGACACATTAAATAATGAAATTTTTACAAGTAGTTGAAACGAACTTGGATGTAACTGAATTACTTTTTGATGGGCGTGGAAAAATCAAGAATGTGCATATCTACTATTGCAAAAAATAAAATACTAGAAATGCTGAAAATAATGGTGAATTTAAAATTAGTGATGCCCCAGATGAAAATCACATTACAAAAAAACGCAAGCGGTTGTTACAGAAACGGATGAAATTGGATTCCAAAGCTCGGATTTGTTTTCGAGATCGTTCAATTTATATATGAAAATATTACTAAATCACTCAATATTTCCAGCACTCTTTTAGTTATTGTTACTTTCTTACTGCCCAAGACATTTTCCCATGACTTTAAATAAATTTCCATGATTTTTAATGAAAATATTTGTTTTCCATGACTTTTCCAGGTCTGAAAGTTGTTTTTTTTTTCCATGACTTTCCAGGATTTCCATGACCCGTACGAACCCTGGGCTTACCTTTACTTATTTTAATAGAAAAGAAGCATGTATGCAATAAATATTAAAGATACTTACTTGGATCAACAAGTGGACAACAAGCGTATGCCCTGCAGCAGCAGCTGCATGAAGAGCAGTTTCATTTTCATGCTCTGGAAATTTCCAATTTGGATCAAATCCTTGGGCTGAAAAAAAAAAAATCAAAATTCAAGAGACTCATTTATTGACCATATTTTTTTTACATGAAAACATAGTACATTTGCGTGAATGACTTCAGCAGGATAGAGAAAGAGCCTGTGATCCTTTGCTCTAGGATTAGCTATGTTTTTTAAATCAAGGGCTGAAGTAAAAATCAACTGAAGGAAACAAAAGAGCCTTTTAGATTTATGGTGACAATGAAGATAATTCTTACACAATACTACAAACCGCAAATTTGAATTTTTAAATCAACATCATTTCATATGCTCAGATTTCAGTGCCAGTTCACTGAAGTAACACTTTAAGAAAATTAGGACAGCTCTTACCCCAATTTACATTTCCATTATTTCATTTTAAAAATCAAAGAAATAAACCGCAACAAAAAGAAACGCGCAATAGCATCAACTTAAGAAGTTGATGGCCTATTGAATGGCAACATGCAAGTTAACACTAATTCAGTTACTTTACCTTCCAGAGGGAGGGGAGCATAAGTCGTTACATGTACATAAACTACCATATTATTATTGGCAATATGTGTGGTCGCTTGAACCCTTGGTATACCCCTCAACCAAGGACTCAAGAGGGTTGGCCCCCAAACACCCCTCACTGTGTCCCTGTAATTGATTCCCCTATAGAGATCATTCCATAACATTAAAAACTACAAAACAAAACCTTCCACACAAATACAATTTAAAAATTACTACAAAAGCAATATTTAAAAATTACATTTGTCATATTAACTTCATGAAAGTACAATATTCATTCTTTTTTTTTTTACCTGGAATCATCTCCTAATCATCTACAGTGAAACCCGTGTATAACGACGTGATAATGCATATCACATTTTTTTACCCATTTATTTTTTTCCCATGTTTTCGGTCATTTTAATCGTTTTTTTTCCCCCATTTAGTTGTTTTTTTAATTTTCTTGTGCATTCCACGTTTTCCTCGCATTCCCCTTTAAATTTTGCGCACTTTATGATATCAAGTATGTGACTTATTCATTTTTCCCATCGTCTAGCTTTTTGACAATTTTTCAGTCGTTGATCCGATTTTTTTCATCTTCTTGTCGGCCATTAAAATGGTGTAGCGTCCCTTTCCCTTCGTTGTTTGGGCACCAAACGCACTCATTGGTTCCTGCGCATCGCCGCGTACCCGGATCTGATCGCTCATTCGCCGATTCATTTTTTCCACCCCACTTCACTCTGCTTGCTGCTCACAGTCCGATCGGACGTGCTTTTCGCGGCTCCGTTTCTCTCCAATGGTGGCGAAAAAGAAGGATATGTGCACGGCGTCCGTTGACGGTCGTGGCTCTCCGCCTGGTGTTTGAAGACCTCAAAATGAGGTGAAAATTCTTATTTTATTTATAAATGTATTTAACCAAGATAGTTAAGCTTCACTGCAACTAGTGATGGTTGCATAGGAAATGCATCACCTGCGTGTATGATGGCGTCCGATGGCAACACGCAGAATGTACCGGAATCGAGCCCTTCATTAACGACCTTTTTTGATGATCTACATAGCTTGTGGTGATGATACGGAGCCGCAATTACGCAATTACCCCGATCCATTTTTAATTGTGTGATGATCTCAACATTGTCACCATGGAGATTACCAACTTGTGCCCCATTTTTTTCAACATGGCGTGGCCTGCAACTGACATCCTTGATTATGATCCATCCCTGAATTACACCCCACCATCTTCAAAGTGAACTGCACGTCCTGCGCCATTTTAATTTGATAGTTTCACAACCATCCGAATGAACTCCCCGTTTTCTGATCTTTAACGAACTTTGCAAGCTCCAGCCCCACATTTTTTTTTGAACTCTTTTAAGCATGTGTTCCGCGCATTTGCGTTTTTTTATCAAGTGAATAATGTTTTTCCTGGTGATCACCATGCAAAAGTCCTGTCATCTTGTCTGCTCTGAAGTTTAACATGAAATAAAGAACGTAAGGTAATCAATGTGTTTTTCCTATCGTCTACACACACGCAACACGGGGTAAGTCCTTTAAATTTTGTTCTTTGGCATTCAAGGCAGTCGTTGATCTGAGATTTTGTGCGGCTGCGATGCTTCCACTTCCACAACCTGGAATTGTTATCTTTTTGGTTTTTGAATAACTCTTCAAAATTAAACGCACGCATCATGACAAACGATACTGTCTATAACAATAACCTGTCTATAACAATTTTTTTTTTTTTTTGGCCCCAGCAAAATGTCACCATGAATAATCAAACTATCTATAACACTAACCTGTCTAATAAGTACCAACAGTATCATTGTAGACAGATTTTACTGTATCACAAAAACTGAAAAACTTAACATTTTTGAAATAAAGAAATAGGCGTTACTTGAAAAAAACCTAGGCATCACAAAACCACTACTTACCAAGCATACGTAAAACTTGATCAGCTTCTCCTTTGCTGGCAGCATCATAAAATTCATCAGGAGAATATGAATTCATCATTAGATTGTCTCCAGTAATGGTAATCAACAGTTTTTGCAATGCTTCTCTTTCTGAGAAATTCAATAGGCCCGCTAAAACAAGATAGTGAAAAGGTCAAAAACAGAGCTAAAAAAACAGAACATAATATAAAAGAATTTTTTTTTTTTCTTCCTCACATGCATTACACTTCATGACAGGGTGATGCTGTTCCTTCAATTGAGGAGTTAAGCGTCAAAATCAGTTCAACCCATGAATTTTCAGAAGGACTTCTTTTTTGAATCTGATACTTCTTAGTTGATGCAGTCAGACCCCGATTTAACGAACCTTTATTTAATGAATTTTGCGATTTAGCGAATTTTTCTTTTCCCCTGACTAAAATGAAGGCAAGACCCCTATTTACTGAATAAAAAATCCCGAAATAGCGAATTGTTTTAACAGCCAAAAAATTTTTTTTGTTAATTTGAGTTAGGAAATATTGTTTTGCAAATGTTTCTCCATATTGTCCAAAGCAGAAAAAGTCTTTTCCTGGTATCAGCAGTGTTTGACGAGCGAGGGGGCAACGAAGGGTGATTCTGATGCGGAAAACGATAGTGAAACTTCCATTAAAAGTTACTTTTTCAAATGCTTTACATGGCCTGAAAACTGTAAAAATATATTCCATGCAACAGGCTGCAAAAGATACAGTATTTTCTTCTCTCCATAAAGTCGATAGAGAACTATTTCAAGTCAAGTATCATGGAAATTGTACACTACATCTATTACTCAGTAGTTTAAAATTTCATATTAACTAGTGTGTAATAAGTTGTGGAATGCTGAATAAAAGTGCACACTTACTAATTACAGATATGTTTGAGCAGTTGCTTATTAGGGATTTTAGATAAAGTAAGTTTTTTTTTTTTTTTAATTTTTTTCACACTCCAGTATCACAAATAACCCCAATTTACCGTACAAAAGTTTCGGTCCCGGTGAATTCGCCAAATCGAGGTCTGACTGTACTATTATGAGACAAAGTGATTAAGAAGGAATCCCTTTCAATCAGGCCAAAAACTGGTGTCAAAAACCTGTTTTACTTAAAAAACAGCTCCATCCATACTTTTAGATACATGCAACTTCAGCAACATTTTAACAAATTGCTTAATCAACTTTCATATTTGATAGCACAGGCTAGTGCATGGCATAAAATTCAAATACCAAATGCATTTAATTAGAATTCGAATGGAAAACTTAAATATTAATGAATTGGATTTCTTTCAAAACCAACTCAATTCACTAATTATTATCTATAAATACTTAGACAATACTTCTAATTTAAAAAAGAAAAGAATAATAAAGTCATACATAGAGTTTCATTCAAGCAAAAAAAAAATCTTTTCAAAAAATGAATTAGGCAGAGCATGAAATGTTTTTTGCCATTCCTACATTTTCCTTAAAAAATAGATTCAGTTAGTTTTGAAACTAAAAACTTCAATTTATGCTACATCTAGATTTTTCTCCAACATAGCTGCCAACCTCAAGATACAAAAAATAGGAGCACTTAAGGGAAAAAATAGGAGCACTGAGGGCTAAAATAGGAGCATGAAATCGTGGCCTGCGCAAAACCTTCCTTCTGTACCATATGTTTCCATAAATTCTAAGCACTTATAAAATGCTTTTCTAAATTTTCATGTTAGATTTTCAACAAAACTACAACCAAGTTTAAAACAAAATTATTCTACATTAAAAAAAGCAACATTACATAGATACATATTGAAAAGTTTTAAAAAAACATGATTACTGTTTGATTTAATAAAACTGCAATCCTTTTTAAAAAGGCTTTTATACATATCCTACATGCATAAGAACATATTGAAGATTAAAAAAAACAATTATTTCTTATACTTGGAAGTAAAGCAACTTCATAGTAAAGGTCAAGACTCTGAAATTTTGAAAGTGGTCAGTGGCACTCGACTCCAAACTTTGTGGCCACCAATGTCATTAAGTTTTGAAATACAAACTGCAGAGGGGGAGGGAGTTTTTACAACTTCCTTAAAAAAAAATTTTTTTTTAAATTTAAAAAAGATAAAATTTCCCCTTTAAGAAAATTATTTAAAAAAAAAAACATAACTTTTTGCCTTCTGTTATTTTTAATAGTTTGTATTGAGACAAACAACTAATTCCGTTTTCGGGAACTTAGGCTATTAATAGTCTTGTCTACTTCATGTTGCACATGACAAAACATGGCAACAACGCGAAAAAGTCAAGACAATAGATTTTTGAGTTTGTTGCATTAAAAGTAATTATAAATAATTAATGAGCCTTAAAAAAACTCAAAATTTAGACGAAATAGCGAGTTTTTAGCACATTAGAGTCTAAACCAATGAGGATAGAATAAGATTCCGAAGAAAAAATTTTGCATTTTTCAAGAAAAAAATTTAGAATTTTTCGAAAAAAAAAAAAGCTTATTTTGCATTATTTTCAATAGTTTGCATTCCACTGAACAACTAATTCCAATTATGAAAACTTGGCCACTTAAGAGTCTTGTGTACTAAAATCTCGCAAATGACCAAATAAGGCGACTAAGTCAAAAATTCAGATATAAAATTTTGAATTTATAGCATGAAAAACAATTATATAAATAATTAATGACCCATAAAAAACTAAAATTTAGACGAAATAGCGAGTTTTTAGCACATTAGTCTAAACCAATGAGGATAGAATAAGATTCCGAAGAAAAAATTTTGCATTTTTCAAGAAAAAAATTTAGAATTTTTCGAAAAAAAAAAAAGCCCATTTTGCATTATTTTCAATAGTTTGCATTGCAATAAACATCTCATTCCGATTTTGAAAACTTGGCCACTTAAGAGTATTGTGTACTAAAATCTCGCAAATGACCAAATATGGCGACTAAGTCAAAAATTCAGATATAAAATTTTGAATTTATAGCATGGAAATAATTCAAAAATAAAAAATCCTCATGAAACTACAATTTAATTGCGAATTTTTAGCACATTCGTGTCCAAAGCAATAAGGATAAAATGAAATTTTAAATGGTATAACTGTTTTCATATTTCTCAATAAAATTATTTAAAATAACCAAAAAAAAAAAAAAACATTTTGCAGCATATTTTGCTTATTTTCATTAGTTTGCAGTTAAAAGCAACACCCAATTCTGCTTTGTCTTTGAAAACGAAGGCGCTTAAGTATCGTTTGCTAACTTCCATCTTGTGAATGACCAAACATGGCGGCTACGTTTTACACGTAGCTGAAATGCTCGATGAAAAAACGACGATCTCCAATCGGCGCTCCCCCTCAGTGTTTATCCTGACACTAAGCTTCCAAAGCATCAAATTGTCTTCTCTTTTGTTGAGTTTGCGCACAATTCCTGCCTTCGAGGATAGGGAAATCTCTTCTTTTTCCTCAAAAATCGAAAAGTGTACAAGCAAAGTCAAAAAAACGGAGTTTTTTTGGAAAAAATCGGATTTTCGGAGTACGCAATAAAAATTGGAGAAACTCCGGGAAAAACGGAGCACTTGGCAGCTATGCTCCAAGGATTCCTTCATCCCTGCACAGAGTTATGAGAGGACAATATGAAAGATTTCTTAACCTTATAGAGAAAATACATTTCTGTAACTGCTTATTGTCTTGTTGAAACACATTTTCCTCAAAAATTGTTAACAATATAGAATTCAGCTTTACATAAGTTTTTCGATGTCAGACTCTTTTAAAGTCGAAAGAAATAAGCAACTGATCGCTTAAATTATTTTAATCCTTTAACGTATCATTTCATTTTACCTGCAGTTAAAAGTTTTCCAGATCCTTCAATCCTGTACAAGAACTCATTCATCTCTTCCTCTTCTTGCCTTAACGCCTCGGAGGTAGCAGAGAATGAAATACGAGCTTTGCTGACTTCGGGCCTGCATAAAATAATTCATCAAATTCACAAAAATAATAAAACAGAAAATCAAATTCACACTTCTTTTATTCCAGGCTTATCCATAAGGTTACTTCTACATTGTAAAAAAGGTTCCTTGTAACATGGAGCATTGTGTTTGTAATCATTTGAAAATTTTGAGCTTTGCTGTGATTTTTATTATATATATATATATATATATATATATATATGTCCGATTTTGAAGTTCAGACTATATATTGTTAAAAAGTCCATAATTGTACCAAATTTCCTTTCAAATCAATGCATTTCCAATGATATTAAACATCAATATGACAGCAACAAAGAAAAAGAAACTCACATTGGCACCTTCTGCCCCAACTGGCTGAGGAAAAATGAAGGAGGATTTGCCATCTGCATCTCTAGCTCAACTCTCTTTATGCCTGTAGTCATTCCACAATGTAAACAAAAGGAATCAATACCCTCCTCTCTGGACTGACACTGCTCGTGATAGAGATGAACAACTCTCCTCTTATTCTTGATACTTGAACACTGCATGAAATAGCCCTAAAAAGATATTGTGCTCATAACTAAAATATAACTATGTGCAGCAAAAACAAAAATACAGCAACATTTTTTAATTACTGTCAACACACTTAGAATGAGCTCCAGTTATAGCAACTGATGCATGAAGTTCCATTTGCTATTCCATAGTTGGAATGTTAATTTAACATTAAACGTCCAAAACTGAGTTTCAAGGTTTTAGTAATAATCAAGGTTGCCTAAGTCATAACTGATATTAAAGACTTTTATGTTTCAAAAGGCTAAATAATTAAATAGAGTTATTTGATGATAAAAGGATCGAAGAAGGTTCATTTTACCAGGGAAGAGTAGAGAGAAATGGGACAGCTGCTTTACTATGGTGGGATTTTTTTTTTTTTTTAGCTCGTCTAATAGATCTTGGAGCTGTTACATCTCCTGGACAAGCTAGTACAGTTAAGCAGTAAGTTACCGCCCTTAAGCCAGGGCTAAGGGAGAAAGAACTACATGCAATATACTAACAGCCTGGTTAGTATCCAGAGACTGCAGTGTAGTCCTTGTTATGGATTCATCAATCTGGAATAGGCAATAATAGAGATGGAGGCAGATGTCACCTCATTGACATCTCTTTGCCTCCACTGACAAGTTGAACTGCAGCATTGCTGCAGACTCCACCTGCTGGGCTAAATTTACTTTGTCAGTTTGACTACTACTATGGTCTTTCCTACTTTCTTATATTTTACTCATTCAAAATGAATTTCTCCAAAAAAATGTCAATGAGAAAAAAAATTTAAAAATATCTTTGGATTCAACAAATATTTATTGATGCTATCACTTAGGTAAATATAAATCTATAACTGGAGTAAAAAAAAAAAAACTTTATGTTAACGGCAGTTGTTACCTGTGAGCAGAAGAGTCCACAGTATGGGCATGAGTGATGATGTTTCAGCCGCCAAAGATGCATTTCACACATTATGGTGAAAGGAATTTTTACAGATGGACGCACTAGCCTGGTAGTAACAACAGGATTTGAGCAGCCAACCAACTAAAAAAATAAAAACACACATATTGTAGGATTACTATCTGAAACACTAATGCATATACAATTTAATTAAGCTATTCAAAAACAACCTTTAAAACCCAAATTCTTAAAGTATTGTAACATATAAATATTTTCTAAGTTAAGGTTTTACAAATGTTATTGTATTAATGCTTAAGGATAAACTTTAGCAGGAAAAAAACTTAATTTTGCATAAACCACAAGACAAACAAAAGCACAGATAATAGTAATGAGGGTGGCACTATCTGTTACAGCCATGTCACATTTTCAAACTTAGTCGTTAAACTGGCACGTATTTGTGTGTGTTGCCAAAATCCAATACTGTTGAAATTAAAAGTTAATTTAGTTTTAAATAAAGTAATCCATTAAATAAGATTAATAGTTACATTAAAATGAAAAAAAAACACCAAGCAAATGAACTAAGCCATTAAATATATAAACTTTGGATAAGTCAGAAGGTCAACACAACATTTGTATCTGTTTTAGCCTTGATAAATTTTTGATTATTTCTTTCTGTTGTATTTATTTTCATTTCAAATTAACTTCGTACATGGCCCCACTAAATTTCTGCTTAAGCTTACGGGCCTTGACAATTTTAGACTTTTCTGTGTTAAACCAATGCAGCTCATGCATTCACAAATCAATGTCAACATTTCAATGCAGCTCATGCATCCACCAATCAATGTCAATGTTTCAAAGTTTGTTTATTTTAGATTGGACGTCGCCCATTTTGACCGCAAGAGGCGCCACAGGGAACCCCTGCATCCACCAATCAATGGCAAAGTAATGGAAACAGGGGTGCCCTGTAGCACCCTCTTTGTTGCCATGGGTTTCAGTGATTGCCGCGACCTATAAGAAAAAAGTGGGGCCATGCTTCGCAAAACTATTTTTGAATAACTGTCATTTTCTTTTGACCTTGCAAATCCAGCAAGATCTTCACCGGCACTGAGTGTAAGTACATAAGAATTTGGAGGAAAATAATTTTACAGGATTTATACCAGATCGTCCTTAGAGAACAAAATAATAATAATGTTCCACAAGCTCTAAAAATCATAAAAATAAATAAATTTAAATTAAAAAAATAACAAATTGGGGGGGGGGGCATTTTGTAAAATAAGACACATAATACTTAAATATACATCATGTCATACATAAATAATACTGCCGTGAGTAGGTATACAACTGTAACTGCAGAAATGATTTTTTGAGATATTTGAAGAAAGGTGTTTCGGATTCAAACTAGCAACAGGGGTTCATCAAGAGTAAAAAGGCAAATAAAAGAGTTTGTTCAAGCCAAACTATTAAGAGTTGCATTTTAAAGGTGAATGATATACATTATTAATAAGTGTCAACATAATAGATTTCGAAATTTCTAATTAAAGCGCTGATTCAGTACAATCAGCAAAATTGGGTGCCACTAGTACCACACATAATGAAAATTGTGGATAACCCACAATAAGGCTAAAAATGAGGGGAAATTGAGGTAAAAACTGTTTTTGATCAAAAACTTCAATGTAATGATACATTAAATTTCATACTAACAGCTAAAATATGTACAGTACAATAAAATATGTACAGTTTTGTATTTTATGTACAATAGAACTTAGCATCAATAAAAAACAATAACAAATTTTAAATTTACAATATTTTTAAAAATCAATCATTGTGGTTTTTTGTATCATGTTGGAAAAAAACTGATTTTCTTGATTCTAATCAAGAGTTAACTAATTCATTTTACGTAAGTTCATGATAGTAATAAAATCCTGGGAAAAAAATTCAGTAATAATTCCCGGATTTAGCTCTAAAAATTTCTCTGATTTTACAATTGTGGGTATCACATATATCTAAAATATAACACCAAGTTAATATTGCATGCCTGCAATTTTTGCAAGAAACGTAAGCAGTAGATTATAGTTTGAAAAATAGAAGGAAAAACAATAAGCTTTTTTCAGTTAAATTTTATTCAGCTCAATATTTAACTCTTGTGACATTTGAATATTTGCACCCAAAATTATCACAGAACTTGCATTCAACACTTTTGAAGTCAAGTTTTAATAATGAAAATTATTAAAATTTCATTTTTTGAACAAATTTTACTAACAAGCCTTTTAATAAAGCGTAATAATAATCAAAAGTGTAAAAAAAAATCCAAACACAGATGCAAAAATATTGAGATCATCAGTTGTATGAAACAGAGAAATTAAAATATTATTAATGATAACTCACATGATTATCAGAACTTTACAGTATTTTTTTTTTTTTTTTAAATAAAGAAACATATCTGGTTTGGGGTAATTTTTGTAACTTTTTATCATTTTTTATCAGGTTTGATTTCAAGGTTTTATTGGTTTGTAACAGTTTTCAAAAAACTTTTTAGAATGTTTAGCAGGTTTCATTTGAGAAAAAGAAAAAAAAATTCTTTCGTATCCAAATGAAAAGAAATTTCAGGGAGGGAAACTTTGAGGTTTGGCAATTTAAAAATTATAATTTTCCCTGATATTTTGAGAAATTGTTAAAATACCCTGATAATTCCCTGAACTTTTTCCAGAAATTAAAATTTCCCTGATTTCTAGGTTTTCCAGATTGTGTTACAACCCTGGTGAAACATTTAAAATCTTGCGTTTAATTAAGAATATTATTGTTTAATGCAAATGAATGTAAAACTGCACGAAAAGCTGATTTCTACAATAATTATTGCGGTGAACAATGAAGGCTCACTGACTATTACTAGCATACAACCAAAAAAGGAACAGAAATTTAGCTAACGTCAATTTTTAAAGATATAAGTTATTTTCAAAATACAGGAAATAAATACAAATAGTAGCAAGGATGTTAAAGGACTAAAAAAACAGACTAACTACAGTAAAAACAAAACCTTATCATCAATAGAATCAACTGCTTGACAAAAGACCCCATCATCCTCATTGCCAAGATTTGCTTCATAAGTATCACCTTCGCACGTGCATTCGTCTATCGGCTTTTGTCGACTGTTGAACTGTGGAAAATAAATTATGATAAATAATGAATTATGAGTAGTTAAAATCTGAAAATAATGGTGATGAATATACATAGGATTAATTAGCATAAAAAGTTTCAAAGGGGGTATAGCATGAAAGACTATTCACGTTGAGAAGATCACTATCCAGAATTTTTCTTACATTCCTATCGGAAAACTGCTGGTCAAATGCATGTTTGAGTCCAAAATGAAGATTCTTTGATGGATATTCTGACGAGTGTCACATTTCTAAGTGTTGTAAGAATCTGAGGTCGCCCCAGTGTTTCTTGTTTTTCACTGCAGTATTTGTGGCTCCACTGTTTACCCCAATAAAGTTGTACCCAATTATTTAAGAAATAAAGTTATAGCTAAGTACAGACTTCTTAGGGGCAGAAAAAAAAATTAGGATACAAAATTACAAAAATGTTAGGAAAAAATTAGGGACAATTTTCATATTTTTTATTGTGTGATATATTGATACATATATAATATTGGGTTTAATATTGTCTCTATGTATCAATGTAAGGCACCATCTTTGGCTTTATATTTCATTATCACAGGTTGTAATCAGGGCCCAATGAAGCCAGTGATGCCCCACTCTTGGTAAATGTTAGTGCCCCTCTCGAAAGGAAACTTTCACCAGTGTGTTATAATCTATACAAAAAAAAAAAAACATTGCAATTACAGTTCGAGAATTACAAACCGAATGGATGAGCTATTTTGTCACAACTGCCTGATAATTAGCATAAGACAGACAACATTTAAAAATATGTATAAAATGTTTCAAAATACTCATAAATGAAAATGATATGTTCAAATTTCAAGGGGTGTTTTTAAAATAAATACTGTTTTGAAATAAAATTAAAAAAAAAACACATACAGATAGAGAAAAGAAATTTATTGCACAAAAATATACCAGCCTTATGCAACCCAGCCGTAGGTGGGGTTTGGTCTTTGGGGGACCAGGCCCGTCCCTATACCGGTCCCAAGCCCGGGTAAATGGGAGGGTTTTGCGATGGTGTAGCATCCACGCATGTAAAACTACCACTCTTTACTTACGCTTGAGCAGATCTGTATCTGCCCAGTGGCTATCGAGTGGAACAGTGAGTAGGCAATGGGCGCCACCGGAGTCAGGTCTGTACCTGGGTCCACGGTGTCTAGAGTCGTAAGTGGTTGGATTTCGTTCCCGTAAGAGTTTAGGGGACCCCGGCCAAAAGGTCAGTACTCTGGAAGCCCACGATGGCATAGCAGAGCGGGGTTCCCTTTTGTGTACCAGCCTTATACTATTTTTCGACATTGCTCCCATGATTTTCCAAGCATTTGTCATAATGTGGTACAAGGCTAAAAAAAAATCTTTAAAATTTTATATGCCCTGCATATAAAATTTGCCTAAAAACTGCATGCCTGAATAAAATTTTTACACACATGCCCAGTTTTTTTGTATTTTATAATAATAAAAATAATGGAATTTGTCGTATAGCATTAATCAGAAAAAAAAATAATTTTTCAGCTTTATATCTGAATCAACAATTATTTCAATATAAAACATTTTTTAAAAAGTTCAAATAAATAGTACATAAAGAGTACATAATAAGTAATTAAAATTACCAATACTTACTTTGAAAATTATAATAATCACATGCCCAGCGAGGCATGTAAGGGAAAAAGATACATGTCCGATCAGAATTTCTACATGCCCTGGGCATGTCAGACAATATAATTTTCGAGCCCTGGCATGGTACAGGTTTTTGTATACCTATTAGTAGAAAGTTGCCGCTTGTGTAGTCAACCACGGGGTAGCATGTTCTTTAAACTCATTGATGTTGTGCCATTGACCGCCAAGGAGAGACCACAAATGCCAAAACAAATGAAAGTTGCTGCAATAGGGTACAAGGTACATGGAGAAAAACTTTTTCCAACTAATCTTTTGCGGCACCCCCCTAAAATGTGCCAATAGACTAGAAAATGCGATTTGGAAAGTTTCAAGTCATTTCGATGATATTACCACGTGCCGCAAAGAGGCTAAAGTTAGGAAAAATGGCAATTTTTAGCGAAAAACGTAGTTTTTCATCTGTAAAACCAAAACTATTCATTCTAGAAACTTCGTTCTGGTCTCATTTTATAGGGAATTTTATTCTCTTTAAGTCTAATTCCAACTTAATTCTTGTGAAAATTTATTAAACATTATTCAGGATTTTTCAAGTCAAGTAGTAGCTAATATCCTCAAAATCGCGTAAAAAGAACGAATCATTATAATATAAATTGTATTGCTTCTTTTGGTTAATGGTTGTAACCCCTTTACAATGTTTAGCTATCAGAGCAAAAACAGCAATATTATCAGAAATATATGCAGTGAAATCCTGTTACAACGAATACCGATACAACGAAATATCTGTTTCAATGAAAGAAATTTTCAGCTCTGATTTGATTTCCATTACGTTGCTTGAATTTCATTGCTACTAAAACCTCGTTACAACAAAGAAAATTTCTGGTAATTTGAAGTTTGTTGTAACAGAATTTCACTGTAATACAGTTATGTCTCTAAAACTCAAAGCTAAAACAAGCAACCGCATGTAAAACTTATAAAATTAGCTCTAGAGGCCATAAATACGGAATGTTGCTTTCCTCCTTGGTGGTCAGCGCTAAAAAATAGCTTAAAAATCCCAGTCTTGTAAGGGTTTTTGACCACCCATAGAAAGGAAAAACTATGATTCCCAGGAAAGTGGCATGTGTTTCTTAGACGAGGACTTGTTAGGGCTTTCGTTAAAATAAGTCATTTTATGGCTCCTTTCTGCAGTACAAACATGCGTTTTGTGAGTACAAGTTGTTACAGAAAAAGTTTTTGTATTTAGCATGTCGCTACCACATCTTAGAAGTTGGTTCGAAAGCAATTTTGATTTGCAAAATAGGTACGTCCACTAGTCCTCAACCAGATATATTTTATGAATTTCAGGATGAATGGTATAGATACGAGGCAATTATTCAAAGCAAGTATAGAAGATTAAAAACAAAATAAGCAATCCAGATGAAATTTCAAGCTTTCTTTTTAAGAAATAAAAACAATAGCAGCTTAGGGATGCCTATAAAAAGTTCATTCCACTTTGCTTAACTTATTTAGGGAGTATTTCTCC
The DNA here is from genome assembly GCF_026930045.1 of Uloborus diversus. Lineage (NCBI taxonomy): Eukaryota > Metazoa > Arthropoda > Arachnida > Araneae > Uloboridae > Uloborus > Uloborus diversus. The sequence goes on from NC_072736.1 coordinate 113,824,055, forward strand.
AAACAATGTTACTTTTCGAGTATCTGGCGCTATTCATCATACAAGATGGATGGCAAGGGCCATATGAGGCAGTGAGAAGCAAAGGGATGCAAGTGGACTATTTTAAGTTTCGAGTAAAACACGTTTAAAGATCAGATCATAGGTAGGCTTTCATTGAAATTTTTTTCTAAATCATCCTGTACAGCAGCACCTACCAGGGCTACTAGTACAATCACTTGCCCCAAGACAGAGGAGAGGTTCACCTACCATGTGTACTGGTTATCTCCAAATTTTTAATTTTGCCACTTGCATCCCTTTGCTTCTCACTACCTCATATGACATAGTGAGAAGCAAAGGGATGTTAGACTTTTTAAAGTTTCTCATAAAATGCGCTTAAAGTAGAGATCCTAGGTAGGGTTTTGTTGAACTTTTTTTTCTAAATCATGCTATATTACAGCCCCTACCAGAGCTACTAATACCATCTCTTGCCCCTAAGCAGAGGAGACGTTCCCCTATTATTTGTAATGATTATCTCAAAATTTTAATTTTGTCAATTACATTCCTTTGCTTCTCACTGCTTCATATACTCTTTAAAAATATATCTTCTCAGGGATCAGCTTTCGGTAATTAATTTAAAGATGTTGAAGATATTTGGTTGTTTATCAACAATATTTATGGAAAAGTATGGTTTATTGTCTCCGATCCAGCTTTTGGCCACCAACCAAGATCTACAGTTAGTAAAATCTTTGGTTCAATACAAGAGTATTTATGAAGATGATGTAGGCACAGAACTACCTAAAATAATTAATCATTTGTGGTCCCTGAACTTAGACGGTTGCCTTAACCTTTTTTTTTTTTTTTTTTTTTTTTTTTTTGATGCTACATAAGGGAGAAAAAAAAGATCAAGATAAAGAAGGCTGCAAAATTAAAATCCGAAGTAGGAGATAATGAAGATGATTTTGATGATAGGGATACAATAGTACAGCTCAATCTGAAAGAAGCTTAGTTTACTGGACAAAGTAGATTTTGTCATTTCTCCTCAAACTTTTTAAGAGATGCAATTTTCTACAGAGATTCGAAATCGATACAAAGTTTTTAAATACTGATCTAGTTGAATAGTGTCAAACCAATACTATATTAAAGCTAAAACGATAATAAACAGTTTAAGGGTTGTCAATGGCACAGCTGAAACAGGTGTGAAACTAATTTCCAACTAACGACAGTTTCTATTACAAGTTATGTCCGAATGCAGGCACATTTTTCCACATTCATCAAAATCTGTCATATGGGAGCCATTACCACTTTAACATCTCAATGAAAAGTAATAACATAATGATGTATAATTTAACAGTGTAAGCAATAAAATGCCTTAGATTTTTTTCTTTTCTTTTTTGTAATTTTTTAACTCTGCTTTCTCTTCTGAACTGCTAAGTTATTTTATTTTAAATCAACAATTTGTTGCATTTAATTTTTAAAGTACCTCCACATGAAGCCTTTTTAATGGATAAATTAAAATCAACAAAGAGCAAATAAATGTGATTGAATTTTGTAATGCTTTTAGATCTTTGCATGAAAATTCCTTATTGATGGTATCTTCTATGACCTGACCTGAAAAATGCAAAGTACCATTCTATAAATTTTATTTAAAAAATGGATAAGTTAACTCATCACAAGAATAAAATTTCCTACAAAATGAGACCAGAACGAAGTTTCTAAGATGAAAATTTTTTGTTTTAAAGAAGAAAAACTACGAATTTTTGCTAAAAATCACTGTTTTTCGTAACTTTAGCCTCTTTGCGGCACGTGTTAATATTATCGGATTGAGCTTAAACTTTGGAAAACATGTTTTCTAGGAAATTGGCACATTTTAGGGGGGTGCAGCGAAAGAAATTCGAAAATTGATTTTTTGTGACCACCCTATTGCTGCAAGCAAGGTCGGAGGAGTCCCAAAAATGTTCAAAAACGTCCCAGCCAAAGGGCTATAAGAGTCCTCATTGTTGACCACACAAGCGAAAACTTTCTACGAATAGGTATGAAAAACCTGTACCACGCTATGACAAATACTTGGAAAATCACAGGGGTAACATTGAAAAATAGTGTATAGCTGGCACATTTTTTTTTTTTTTTACAATAAATTTCTTTGCTCTATCAGCACTCATTGTTTTTTTTTATTTCAAAACAGTACTTACTTTAAAAACACCTCTTGTATAAGAAACAAAGTTAAGACTACAATATTCTTTTTTCAATTAATTGTTAGTAAAGTGTAGCAATGTATACTAACAATGCATTCAATTTTGCTGATTGGTCCTCTTTTTGCTTCACTGTGAGTGACTGACTGAAAGTTCTGAATGATATCTAAAGGAAAGAAAATAGCTAAATTTCAATCACAACAAACAGCAAATCAAAGAACTTTTTCAAAAAAAAAAAAAAAAGAAATGCTTAAAGATTACTTAGAATAAATGTTTAACAAATAGATACAAGGTAAACATTAACAGTTTCTCAACACTAAAATACCAATTTAGAAACTCCATCAGCTTTTATGAATACCTTCAGAATAATTCTCATTACCTTGAGCTGGTTGTGGCTTCGAAGGTGCTTTAGTTCGTGGTGCCATTGAAGGATGCAGGGCCAACATGCCAACATCCGTGTCAACTATGTCATCAGTGAAGCGTCTTTTGATTCGTTGACGAGACTTCACACAATTTGCAATTGTAGACTGTGCATCGGGATCTGAAGAGCAAATACAGGAGAAAAAAAGAAAAAGGCATGATGATATGGAGATAAGGATTTAAAGATTCTGTCAGGTCAAAACTTGAGCTCCAGGGTTCATACTCAATTTGGATAAAAAAAATTCCATGACTTTTCCAAGACTTTTACACGACTTCATAAAAAGTTTCATGACCTTGTTATACAAAGAGAATAGTACTATTTAATGTCAAACTTGCCAACTTTCAGAAATGAGCATTAGCAAAACTTTTATGTGAATGCCGCTACCTCATTGAAGGAATTACTTGTGACTGAAAAAATATCAGTGTACACTGATGAAACCTATAAACTATTCTTATTTATCTTAATCACATAACTATAATTAAAGTAAAAATATAGTGAATGCAATATACTGATTTTTAAATGTCTAATAAATCTTTAATAAATAGGGCAGAAAATAATAAATGGCAGAAAGGTTGAATAAGTCATTACAAAGTTTCCAATAATAATTTATTTCCTAAAAAATATTACTTTTTGGTGTCAACAGTGCATCTAATAATCCATGTAACCATGTAACTTCATTAACGTAAAGCCATGTTTTTCAGTAAAGTCATGTTTCTAAACCAGATATTTTAGCTGGCCACATGGATCAGTTTTGTGAGCTGTATGTTGGGCTCCACTGTTTTAGAGTTTTAGAATTCCCCTATTTCTAAGTTCTATCGCCTGACTAAAATCTATATTTTCTAAAGCCTTGAAATTTAAGGACAAAGTCTTATAAATTTAATAATGTTTATTTTTTACAAGTGGTTGAAACAAACTCGGAAACAATTAAACAACACTTTTTTAGTGGGCATGGCAAAATCAGATCCACTACTATAAAATACAAAATATAAGAAGAGCAGAAAATAATGGTGAATTAAAAATTAGTAATGTCCCACGAGTAAAATCAAATTGCAAACAAAGGCGAACGGCTATTACAGAAGCGGATGCAATAGGATTCCAAAACTCGATTTAATTTTGGGATCATTCAATTTTACAGAATTAATAGCTTTTACATGCAGGAATTTCCAATGCGCTTTCTCAGCTACTGTTACTTTCTTACTGCTTAAGTCATTTTTCCATGACTAAATAAATTTCCATGACCTTTAATGAAAATATCAATTTTCCATGACTTTTCCAGGTCTTAAATTTGTTTTTTTTCCCCATGATTTTCCAGGATTTCTATGACCTGTACGAACCCTGGAGCTCATTCAAAAAAGAAGTAGTAACTGTTTTACTGTGCAAAACTAATTTTAGGTCACATAGTTCAACTACTACTGGCACTGATTTTTTACTCCGACATATAAAAAAAAACATTTAAGGTAGTTTAGCTATTTTGCAATGGAAGTTCTATGCATGCCTTATAATTGAAAAAAATATCAAATGTTAAGTAAACTGATTTAGGGGAGATAGCTAGTCATTAAATTTTAAAAAGATTATCTATTAAACAGACTTGGGGGTTTAATTTTTTCAGAAAAATTGTCTTTTTTTAGTATGAAGCAACAAGGAAAAAAAATGCTTTTTTTTTTGTCCATATGCTTTGGATTTGTGATGAAAATAAAAAAAAGTTTGAAAAACAAAATAATAATAGAAAAAATCATACCTGCATCTTTAAAATCAGAATTTTCAGATTTAATTGGTGAGTCATCACTATCCAATAGATTTATTTCAGCAGGATCTTTATTTTCATTCATTTCAATAGTTGATTTTTCAATAGGTACTCTGATACCATTTTCAGTTATGTTTGGATGAATATCAGACTCCTCAAGCTTCGGTGAAGCAACTAATTCTTCAAAACTCGATGAATCAATTGCCTGTTCACTATTTCTTTTAATATCATCTTGCCCTGCACTCAATCGAGAAGCATCATCATCCACATCCATTGGAATGTTATCTTTAACAGTTACATCATTAATGTCTTCAATGATCATCTGATCATTCTTTTTCACATCTAACTGACCAATACTTTTCCCAACACTTATTTGCAAATTATTATCTATGGTTTGGAAGTTTATAGTTTCCATATTAACATGTGCATCAGAATCTTCAGTACAAATCTGAGTATCTGTTTCATCTATACTGAGACGAGAATCAGTTTCTTCTAGTTTTAATGGAGTACTTGTTCTTGATACATCAGCTGGGGTTTCAACTTCTTCCATGTCCAATGGAGCTTCTATATCTAATGGAGCACCAGCTTCTACATTCAATGGCTCATCTTCTTTGTCTACTGAAGCTTCAACTTCTTCATCTGCCTGATTTAAGATTATTTCAGCATCCATCTGATTCTCAGTTTCCTCCGTGTCCAATTGAATCTCAGAGCTCACACCTTGTAACTGATTCACTCTCTCTGAGGCATTCATCGAAGATTCATCAACACTTGCTTGTATTTTGTTTTCACCAGCAGGTAAAGACCTCTCAATTTCACCTAAATTTAATTGTGTCGTCTCCATGTCACTCACACCTATTGGCCTCTCATCTTGTTTATCCCCTATCCGAGAAACAACTTCTACACTAAAATTTATTTTTGAGGCATCTTCTGTTACTGGAACGTCATTTTTATCTTCTGATTCAAGTAAAGTTACAGCAGAAGAAATTTTACTTTCCAATGAATTGTCAGAGCTTTCTTTATTTTCAAATATACCTGAAAAATTTTCTTCAGTTACAGATATCTCTTCAGATGCCAACTTAGAGAACTCTTTTTCATTAAAGTCACTAGGATTAATGTTAAGAGAAGAACTTTCATTGGGACCTTCAGTTTGATTTGATTCTGCATTCATATTGGAATCTGCCGAGTTCAACATGGAACATGTTTTGAAAGGAAAAAGGGTTGAATTGGAAAAACTTTCATTGCTAATGTCATCATACTGAGGTGCCTTTAAGGTTTCTGATGCAAACTGAGATGATTCTAAGCTGTCATCAAATTTTGAAGCTTGTGCCCAAGCCATTTCTTCCAATTCCTTGAGCATTTCAGTAGCATTTTGGCTGCTGTCTTCACCTTCTACGATAGGCGGAGCATGAACTTCAGCAACTGTCGTGAGACGATTTTCACTTGATTCAGAATTTTCAGAAACAGCAGGCAGAGTTTCAACAACTACAGAGGAAGACTCAACTTGTTCCACTTTTCTTTCTGAAAGGGGAGGCATGGGAGAGACACTAGAATCTGCTTGTTCCTCGTCCATAAGAGATTTCTCAGAGGGAGTGAAATCTTCACTATTGCCCTCATCAGAATCTAAATAACTACTATTATCAAGACTGCCTTCGTCATCCTTTGCATCATCAATTTTCTTCTTCCTTTTAATTTTCTTAGTAAGATATAACCCATATGTACCTCCTCTAAAATGCCTTCGCCTGCCTTTTTTTGCTTTAGGAACACCTTTTGAATCCTCAACAGGCTTAGCTGCTACTTTTCGTGGAATGGGCTCACTTGCTTCAGCATCTGTGGATGGTCTCTTCCTCATATAATTCTTCTTCTTCTCACTATCCACTTTTACAACACCGGATCGCAAAGAGGTGCTAAATGTTTTGGTGGCATGTGGAGAATTGAGAGAACGTCTTAATACTCTAGGTGGCTCTGAATCTTTGGAAGCTTTGGCAGACTCAACTGCTGTATTGTTAGATTCTTTCTTTGTCTGTTTCAAGCTATTATCAGAGTGAGAACTTTCATCACCCTGATTACTTTTTTCCTTCTCTTTTTTTATTTCAGATGCTTCAATGCTTCTCCTCAAGACTTGGCTAAGTGGAGTCTTTAGGGCAGATTGCACAGTTACATTGCCTATCTTGTCTTTACCTTGGTTTGGCATGTCAGTCTTAAAATTTTGATCAGCAATCGATTTACCGTCCAGATTCTTGGATCTAAGTGACATGGTCTCTTTGTTTTTCAGTTTTTGAAGCATTTCTTTTTGCTTTGAATCCCCGGCTTTAACAGCAGACATTTTTGCTCTTCCTTCAGATCTCAAAACAGGAAAGAAACTAGTGATTTTACCATCACTCATCTCAGAGTTCTTGAGATCTTTGTTTGAAGGTCTTGACTCCATCTTGATTATGATATTTCTTCAATTCTTGACCCAAAAGAAAATGTTTACTTTGGAAATGTCCTAAGGAAATATAAATTGAAAAAAGAATTAAGAGCAATAACAACAGCAACAAACTATACACACATTTAATGAAGAGGAATACAGTTGATTCTCTAACTAACGACTTTCAAGGGACCACAAACGTCATCCATAAGTAGAATGAGCCCTTCTTCAGAATTTTTTAAACGTCCTACCCGGGACCATGAAAAGTCGCCTTTAAATAGAGCCTTGTTAAACAGCCCGGTAGCAGAAACTGCGAGACGCGAGACGTGCGTCGCAGATTTTTCGGCGGCCTGCAGATAATTTTACCAAAGAACAAAAAGAAAGAAAGAAAAAAAAAGGAAATACAACTTGGCAAAGATTGCTTGGAGATCGCTTTTTGACCGGGAAGGCGATGGACGCTTCAGCATTACAGCTAGAAACATAGTCGCCATATTTGGTCATTCACAAAATCGAAGTAGAAAAATGCAAAAGTTTTCAAAAACAAAGATGAATTGGATGTTTTATTTTTCTGCCAACAAATGAAAATAACTTAAAATGTGCAGCAAATTGTTTTTTTTATTTTTATTTTTTAAAATAATTTTCTTGAGAAATGAAAAATTTTTGTGAAAATTTCATCTTATCCTCATTGCTTTGGATGCAAAAGCGCTAAACTTTTCAACTAATGTGTAGTCTCTTGAGGAGTTTTATTTTTAAAATATTTTTTGCAACAGATTCAGAAATTTATATTTTAGTTTTTAGCGTAGTCACCATGTTTGGTCACTCCAAGGATGTTGGTACGCAAAACTCATGAAGTGCCTAGGTTTTCAAAAACGGAATTGGATGTTTACTGCAATGCAAACTGTTGCAATTCTTTATTATTGTCTTTAAAAATGCAAAATTTTATCTTCAGAATATTATCTTATCTTCATTTCTTTAGAGGCTAATGTGCTTAAAACTGACTCTTTCACCTAAATTGTAGTTTTTTAAGGATTTTGAATTTATTACTACTTTTATGTAACAAATTCAAATATCTATTTTTAACCATGAATTTTTTCGCGTAGACGCCATGTTTGGTCATTCGCAAGATGGAAATAAACGATACTATTACTTACGTAAGATTCCAAAAACAGAATTGGATGTTTTCCTCAACACAAACTGTTGAAGATAACATAAAATGTTCAATGAACCATGCTTCTTTTTTCTTTTTATAAAATATTTTTTTGAAAAATGCAAATTATTAACTGCACAGTTGTATTTGATCCTCATTGATTTGAAGGCTTTGCTATAAGCTAAATATTTCATCTAAAATGCAGTTTCCTGCCAACTTCTCATTTACTAATTTAAAAAAATGAAAAACCTTTTTCAATGCAAATTTTCCATATTAAACTTCATATGTCTTGAATAATTGTTTTTCATAGTGTGTAGAGTTCTATTTATTTTTATGAAAGTAGTGAAAGCTGCTGCCTTCCTCCCCCTCCCCCCCCCTTACTACTTTAAAACTCTGCGACAGTGGTGGCCACTAAGTTTTTCGGATCTAGTGGCCACTGGCCAGTTGGAAAATTGTCCAAGTCTTGACTTTCACAAAGGACTTGTGTATTTTATGAAAACTTAAAATAAAGCTAATAATAATGCTGCAGATTATTTTCAAGTACCCAAAATAATGTCGCAGACTGGCTAGAAAGTTTCTGCTACTGGGTTAAACAGAGAACCAACTACCGTATTTTCGGGAACAAGCGCAGCACCCGGTGTAAGCGCCGCATCGTAATATATTCTCAAAGAAAAAACTTTGAATGTATGCACTCCACCTTCTAGCTGATGAAAAAAGCTGGATTAAATATAAATAGAAAATATTTTTGATAAACACTAAGTTTATCCTAAGTATACGAAAGTAATTTATTATATGTATCTCATAATTTACAAACAACTAAAGTCATTTAAACGTAAACTTACTATGAATGTTCGTGGTGTAATGATAACCTAACGAATTCATCGCTTTGCGAAGTAACTTTCTCGGTAACTCACTTCCGGTAAAGAATGAAAACAAATTGTGAAGTTCTTCTTTCACTTTCCGGCATCGAAAACAGGGCTGCCACTGAGCTACATGGTCTTCAAAATAGTCGTTTTAGTAGCTTCTTAAATTAAAAATAGTCTGAAAAATAGTCGCCAAACAAGGAGAATAGTATCTTAAATAGTATCCCATTATTTTTAAACTGTATTAATTAGGGATGTGCTATTAAGCAGCCATAATCGGCCGCTTTTGCCTGCGGTAATAGTAAATTGGGATTAGTAAACAGAAAAAAAGATTAAGTTTAGAAATTTTTTTAGATGAATTTTGAATATGGCTTTGAGTTAGTAACTTTTCCTTTGATTTTAATTTATACAATTGTTAATTGTTAATAAACTTGTTTGTTTATAATAGGACTTTTTCATCACTTAGTCTAAAATGATTCACGAAACAGAAAATGAATTTCAAATTGATAGTTTGGCTGACTCTACTTATGCATCACACTTTGCTAATTTAATAGCTTTGAATTATTAATATTCTTAGCAAAACTTGGGCTATTACTACTCATGCAATATGCTAGAGAATTATAGCCCAACAATTTTTTTAAATCAGCACTTTTTGCCCTTGGCATCCCTCGATTGGCTATTCCTTTCGATGGTTAATTTATCCGACTTCCAAGGCAAACGCAACTCTTGTCAATGCCAAACTCTCTGGCAGTAAGACTATTTCCAATTGCTTCTGCCTTTACTACCTTAAACTTAAAGGCTACAGTATAACTTTTCAATCGCTTAGGAGCCATTTCAAAAGCAACTCTGTGAAAAAATTCCGTAAAAAAAGACATGCCAGGAACGCACGAACAACAGCAAAAGATGCAACGTATTGATGTGAGTGAATAATAAAATTAAAGCTAGGAGATAAATTACGGTACAGATCTGATACAGATCCCGCGCAGAGGTTTGAATTTATAGTTCAATTCGAAAATCTCCAACTTTGGCGATAAAACATTTTCCGGTAACCCTGCAGAATAGACCTGGGAAGCAGAGATGTGAACTAATTCTTTTCGCACGTGTGTCCGTGGAGGTAGGTGCAGATATGTTGCGCTGTTAGGGAGATTTTAATTTGAAGTAATTTTAAGTTGAATACTATAAAATAAAGTTTCAATTTAAACTTTATTTTAGAGTATTCTTCTTATTGTTACTATTTTCTATTAATTTAGTTGAGTTTTATAATTTGAAACGAGTTTTGTTTGCAATGTTGTTGAAAAATTTCAAATGAAATTTATGAATGAATGAATCATCTTTTACTTTTTCATCAGGTTGTGCAACCTTTGGACGTACAGGAGTGCTAAACAGGTTTTTTATTTACAAATCAATTGAAAATAAGGATGTTTTTTTAGAATTTCTGAGGGAAATTGGGTTGATTCACAATGAAATGCTATGTTCTCGATGTAACTCTGTAATGAAAATTAAAACAACAAAAAGATGTTCGGATGGGTTTGTGTTTGTTTGTAAAAAGGTAATTAGGGGGAAAGTTTGAGGCAAAGAAACAACAATTAGGTGGGGTTCAAGGTTCAGTTTAAGTAAATTAAAATTAGAAGAGATATTTTTGTTGACTTATGAAATAATAATAGGTACAAAGACTGCAGATATAGAAAAGCAATATTTTTTTTTTCATCTCACACTTTAGCAGATTGAAGAAATTATATAAACTAAGAAATTTTAAATTATGTAGAATTAAAATCCAAAAAAATAGGGGAGGGGTTGGGAAAATATTGAAGTTGATGCATCAAAATTTGGAAAGCAGAAATATAATCGGGGTCACGCAGTTAAGGGACAATGGGTTTTTGGGGGTGTTGAACAGGGCTTGAGTAAAATTTTTTTGGATTCTGTTGGGGATAGGGGGAGCGAAACCTTATTTTCAGCCATAAAACAGTTGATATTGCCAGGGACAACAGTTCACTCAGATTGTTGAAGAGCTTACGACACATTAGGGGAAGAGATATACAACCATTTGACAGTTAATCATAAATTGCATTTTGTAGATCCTGTTACTAGCTGTCGCACAAACACTATCGAATCCACATGGAGGCACGTAAAGAGTATAGTCAACCAGCATATAATAGAGTAGGAGATTTTCAATGTTATTTGGCATATTATTTATTTAAAAAGAATTGCGAATATAAAAATGAGGACATATTCATAAAATTTTTGGAAATAGTGTGTGAAGTTAATTGGGCGGAATACCAAATAAAGCAAAAATAAAGATTGTTTTTTGTCAAAACTAACACAGTTTAATAATTTTACCCTAATAATAATAATAATAATACAAGAGGATAACTTCCCTAAGAGCGGGACATATGTGCACGTCCTGATGCGGGGATAAAGGGAAATCCAAAAAAAGGTAATTGCACTTATTTTTAAGCATTGCATTCTTAGATAGTTAGTTTTTAATATCTTTGTTACATATATTCGCGATGTTTATTGATGTTGTTTTAGTGATCGTCTTCTTAAAGTATTTGTTGATCATAAATTTTTAGGTCTACATTCCTGTTGGTGCCATAAAAGCATCGCCAGGAACAATGTACGACATATCTTGTCATACATTGTTTTCTCGGCGACGCTTTTTTGGTGCCAACAGGAAAAAGTTGCCAAGGGTGGGGTATATGACATCAGTTCCCAAGTTTCCAATTAGGTTGCTTGACTGAGCAACCCACTTTTTTGAGGGGGTGGTAAATTCCCTTCACAAAACTGGACCACCATACCTCTCCCTTACTAGTACTTTTGCTGCCTCCTTTCTCTGACCCCCTTCGCTCTGATGCGATAAGGTTTGCTTGCCCACATGGATCAGCGTTTCTCTCTTCAGTGAAACATGTGCAAACGCCAACTCACCTTCCCTCTCCCTCTTTGCTTCACTTATCGCCCAAGGTCGAAGGATTTCCTGACCCCTTCACTCCGACGCCACGATAAGGCTTGCTCGATCACGTGGATAAGTGTTTTTCTTCTCAGTGAAACACGTGCAATCGCCGACTCACCTTCCCACCCACCTCTTTCCTTTATTTGTCTCCAAGGTCAAAGAATTTCGCAAAATGAAAGAAAACGATGTGGTGCCATCTATTAGCAGCATTTTCAACTTTTTTTTGACTTGGAGCTTTTTTTTTAACTTGAAAATTAAAAAAAAAAAAGACACTGTATCCGCCAGACCTGTCACATGCACCGCACCGACAATTTTTTAACTTTTTTTCTTGTATGCGCCGCAGCGCTTATTCTTGAAAACATGGTATATACACATTCAACGAAAAGAGTTCCTATTTATGAGCAACATCAACCAATTTTTTTTAAAAAGTCTCTCTCAAGGATAAAATACTTAGTTGGGACATATACTTCTAAACTGGACACAAAAACATAGCATGTTTATAAGGTCTTGCAGTGAAAAAGAAAATTTTTAAAAAAAGTGATTGCTCACTCCCCCCCCCCCTCCCCTTAGGCTATTACTACCAAAATTAAATCGTCATCAGTAACCTCTCAGGTCTAGTTATAGACAAATTTTTGTTTGAATGACCATTACTTCCTGAAATGTAGCAGTAGGTAATGCATGATGAAGAAAATGCTGATTGTTTCACTTTTATTAGAAATTTTGGTGCCAAAAACTAATGAGCTGCAATTCACATGTTGGTAGTTATGTGGATTCATAGGCAGCTTATACAGGGGGGCAACTGCACCCTCAGTTTCAAATGAAAATGGGCATTGTCTTTCCACTTTTCAAAGTTCAAAATTCACAATCAATAGAAAAATGATAAAACTGATTCATGGTTAAAAGATTGAAGAATTGAATTTATAAGTGTATTTTATACTTTTCTAATTTTATTATTTTATAAAAATTAAAATGAAACTTTGAGTTCGAAGGAAAGAATTTTACTGTGACCAGGGTTGCCAGACGTCCCTGATTTCAAGGGACAGTGCCGTATTTTGAAAAACTGTCCCGCGTCCCGGGGAATTTCCATGCGGGACGGCTTAGGTCCTGTATGGGGGTGAGCTGGTTGGTCCTCGTCCTGCCCCTGGATAGCTGTTTTTGTTAACGGTGAACTGAACGCCAGCACTCCGTTTGGTGACCGGAGCAGAATAGTCCCAACGTAGTCCATGCGTGTCGTAAAAAGCGACTAAAATGGATACCCAATCTAAGGTGTGAGGCACCGTGCTGATGGATGAGTGGCATCTGGGTTTTCTGATGTCTCAAACGGTCCCCTCGAGGTACCAGGCGAAACCTCGTTGTATCTAGCCTTGCACCTGTACAGGGAGGCTATGCGGGTGTCGACTTTTTTCACCTCCCAGTTCTCAGGTTCTCTTATGGATAATTCGATTATAAATAAAGAAACAAAAAATGATTTGGAAAATAAAAACAACAAAAAAAAATGAAGGGTTGGGTTCTTCTGCTGAAGGTACCCAATCAGCCTGTGAAACGGCTCCTATGGAGCTGGATCCTGGCGTAAAAGGTGCAACTAGCAACCTTGCTGTTGGAGGCGGCGAGGATGCAGTTCTGCAATCTGCCAACTCTGCAGTAGGGGGGCAGGGTGCACCTTCAAAATCACAAAAGCGCAACATGCGCAGACAAAAGAAAAGAAAGCAGGCACGGGAGGCGAAAGCTACTGGGCCAGCCATTCCTGAGAAGGTTGGAGGAACCAAACGGCTTCGGTCGGAGGTTTCAACCCCTTCTCCTGCTCAAACTACCACAGCTAAAAGAGTGAGGACAGGCCACTTGCCGACCTATGCTCAGGCAGCAAGTATGTTTAAGTTGGCTGTCATTAGAGAAACCTATCCAAGGGAGAGGTTATCCCAAAATGAGGCGGAGAGGATCCAACTCGAAATCCTCAAAAGAACGGATCTGATCCCCACTGGGGAGCATACACCAAAAATCCAAAGGGCTGTCGCACATGCTGGTGCATTGGTTGTCCATTGTGACGATAATGAAACCACTGTGTGGCTCCGGAACATACTTAATGGCAATGTTGAAGTTGTTGGTGGCACTGCACTAAAGGTTGTCTGGGCCAATGAGTTACCTAAGCCTATTAAAGTCGCCTTCAAAACCAAGGATGTCTTTACTAGAGATGCAGGAGTGTTGCTTAAAAGGATCAACAGATTAAACCCTGAGTTGAAATCTGAGGAGTGGCGTTTCATCCACAAAGTGGAGGAACAATACACCATAAGATGGATCTTTGAGGTTGATCTGGAGTCTGCTGAAGCAATCAAAAATGCTGATTATGGAGCCTATACTGGCCTTGATCGTGGTACCTTCAAGATTCTGAGTGATCCCAATGTCAAGACTGGTGTGGCTCAAGTGGAGCAGGCTTCTACATCAAAGGAGCAGGGTCCCCCTTCACAGGAGGAAACCCCAAAGGTAAGCAGCTCTGAAGAAGAGAGTACTATGCTCTCTCTCTTAGTATGTTAGAAATTGACTCTGGCTCTGATGAGACTCTCACGCCTACTTCGCCTATGTCGCAGGATGAGACTTTATCTGAGTCTAAAGGGGAGGTGGCTGTCAAGCCTCCTTAGTATTTATTGGGCTTTTGCCCCTTCTCTCTCTCTCTCTTTTTTTTTATGGGCATTAATATAGCACAGATTAATCTTCACCATAGCCGTGCTGCTTCTGCTCTTTTAAGTGGGAGGATGGCTAGAGGCGATTTTGATATTGCATTAATTCAGGAACCTTGGACCAGAAATGGTAAAATCCTTGGTCTAAATGTTAAAGATCATAAGTTGCATTATGATCTTACCTGTGCTAGACCCAGAGCCTGCATTTTTGTTTGCACTAGGTTAAATGCACTTAATCTCATTAAGTACTTGGACGGAGATAATGTTGCTGTCAGGATCACTTATGGAGATGTTGGACACAAGGAAGAAATTATCTTTATGTCGGCTTACTTACCTTTTGAAAAGCAAGAACCTCTCTCTGAGAGTATGAAGGCACTCATTGAGAATTCTAAAAGTAACAATAAGAAGTTCATCATCGGTTGTGATGCCAATGCTCACAATGTTGTTTGGGGCAGCTCTGACTGCAACAAACGTGGTGATAACCTGTTGGAGGACATTTTAATGTATGACCTTTGTCTTTTAAATAAGGGCAATGAACCTACCTTTGTTACATGCAACAGGAAAGAGGTTATTGACCTTACAATCTGCAACAATTCTTGTGCTGATCAGGTTACGGATTGGAAGGTATCTGATGAAACAACTTTACCTGATCACCGACTAATCTCTTTCTCTGTTACAGGTCTAAAGAGACATACTTTCCCTTTTAGGAATCCCAGGAACACCAACTGGGAGGCCTTTAAGGAAGACCTCAAGCTGTCAATTCACGGTTTGTCTGGTAAGTTTAATTCATTATTGGATTTGGAGTTGTCTGTTGACCAGTTGCAACGTGCCATTCTCCAATCCTACTACCAGAACTGTAAGGCTAATGTCACTGACTCGCCAAGGTTAGTTCCTTGGTGGTCTAGAGAGATCAGTGATCTACGTAGCAAATGCAGAAAGCTCTTCAACAGAGCTAAGAAGAATGGTGATTGGGGTACTTATAAAAGCACCCTCACTGATTATAATAAAGCCATCAGGGATGCTAAATATGCTTCCTGGAGGAATTTCTGTGATAATATTAAGGATGTTCCTGCTATGGCCAGAATTACAAAATTCATGACCAGAGATGGGAATTGCGACCTAAATACACTAAAGCGCACTGACGGTAGCTTCACTGAATCTGGAGGTGATACCCTAGCAGAGATGCTAAAGGTCCACTTTCCCGGTTCAAATGTTATAGACGGCCCACTCCCTTCAGCCACATTACCTGTTAGATGGTGTACAAAGCGCAAATGGGACTGTGCTAGAAGCATTGTCACTTATGAAAGGGTTCTTTGGGCAATTAACTCATTTAAGCCTTTCAAGACTCCTGGTATGGATGGCATCGTTCCTGCCCTTCTTCAAAAGGGTATTGAGGTTCTTGCCCCTGTACTCTGTAGGATTTTTCGAGCTTGTATTGCTTTCGAGCACGTTCCAACTGCTTGGAGGCATACCAAGGTTATCTTTATACCAAAAGTTGGAAAAGATAACTACTTTGAGGCTAAGTCCTTTAGACCTATTAGTCTCACCTCCTTTTTATTGAAGGCTTTGGAGAAGTTGGTTGAGAGACATATTAGGGAAACAGTGTTGAAAGTCTCCCCTCTCTCTCCTTCTCAGCATGCTTATCAGCCTGGCAGGTCTACTGAAACTGCCTTATATAGTCTCTCCTTTGTTTTGGAGAAGTCTTATAAGGACAAGGAGTTAGCTCTGGCTGTCTTCCTTGATATTGAAGGTGCCTTTGATAGAGTCCCTGTTACTACTATCTTGAGAGCCCTTGCCAGTAGGGGTATTGATGTAACTATTGTTAATTGGATTGAAAATTTATTACGGTATAGGTTTGTCAATGCCTCTCTTAGTGGTGTTGATTTAACTGTTCACGCAAATGCTGGATGTCCACAGGGTGGTGTTCTTTCACCTATCCTTTGGTGTCTTGTTGTTGATTCGCTGCTTGAAAGCATTACTTCTTCTGGCCTTTTTTGCTGTGGCTATGCTGATGATGTGGTCATTATGGCCAGAGGCAAGTTCTTAGACACTGTCTCTTCAATCCTATCACATGGTTTAAAATGTGTGGAAAGATGGTGTCATTCTGAGGGTCTTTCTGTAAATCCTCTTAAGACCACTATGGTTGCTTTTACATGTAAAAGAGCAATCCAGGTGAGTAATATTACTTTTTTCGGACAAACTCTCAGCTGCACTGACGAGGTCAAGTATCTTGGGATCTATTTTGACTCCAAGATGAACTGGAAGAAACACTTCACCCACTGTTTGGCAAAGGCTAATAAAGTCCTTTGGTCTTGCAAGAGAGCTATTGGTAGAACCTGGGGGCTCAGCCCCAGGGTTATCCATTGGATCTACAAGATGGTTATCTGTCCCATCATTACGTATGGCTCTATTGTCTGGTGGTCAAGAACTAAACTTGACATTGCTAAAAATGAGCTTAACAAGCTGCAGAGGTTAGTCTGCATAGCCATGACTGGCTGTATTAGGACAACGCCTACTGCTGAGCTGGAACTACTTTTAGGTTTATGTCCGCTCCATATGCGGATTGAAGCAGAAGCTTTCCTGTGTATGGAGAGGCTTAAACGCTCAAATCAATGGAAAGCCTACTCTTGTTACCTTTCCTGGAAGTACTTTGATGAGGATGTACTTACTCATCCTCTTTCTGGCCTGCCAAGTGACTACATGCTTGGCGAGTATGCTTTTGATAAGCCATATCAGGTTATCTTTCCTTCTAGGAGTGACTGGAGGGATGTTACCTTATCTCATGGTAAAGATTGCACTCTCTGGTACACCGATGGTTCTAAGATGAATGAAAGGACTGGGGCTGGGGCTTTTTGTCCCCGCGACGGTATTGAATATTCCTGTCCCCTGGGCAAATTTACTTCTGTTTTTCAGGCTGAAATTTACGCTATCCTGGTGTGTTGTGGTATTTGCCTGAGTCGTGGCTATAGAGACCGTTGTGTTCATATATGCTCTGATAGTCAGGCTGCCTTAAACGCACTCAAGAAGGATGTTATGACATCCCACATCGTTTGGGAGTGCTATAATTTGCTCTGCAATCTTGCAAAGCTGAACAAGGTTACCCTTTGCTGGGTACCTGGACACTCTGGAGTGCAGGGAAATGAAAAGGCCGACTATCTTGCTCGGAATGGTTCTGATATCCCTTTTGTTGGCCCTGAGCCAGCAATTGGGATTTCGAAAAATCTTATTAGAACTGCTGTTTTTGATATTTTTGGTAAAAAACAGTATAATAACTGGCGCAACCTTGATGGACAGCGGCAGGCGAAAGAACTTAATAGAGGTTGCCCTAGTATTAGGGCAAAGGAGCTCTTAAGTCTGAACCGCAACAGCATCAGAAGAGCTATTGGCCTCCTTACTGGTCACTGTACTTTGAAGCGGCATCTTACTATTATGGGCGTGTCTGATGACCCAATTTGTAGAGGCTGTCGCTTTCATGAGGAAACTGTTGCACATATTCTGTGTGATTGTGAGACTTTTTCTGCCTATAGGTTTGAACACCTTGGCCGCCACTTACTTGATCCTTGGGAAATCTATGACATTCCCGTTAAATGCCTGCTAATCTTTGCTACGGCCACTGGTCTTTTTTAAGATTTTTGTTTGGGGTTTAGTACAATAGACCTCTGGTCGCAGTGCTTGGCTCTGCTGAGCCCCCCTCTCTTTCATTTCATTTCATTTCATAGGTCCTGTATTATAGCTGATAACAATATTTTACAGAACGAGACATTATTTTAAGGGGAAAACATAAAAGTAAAACAAAAAATGTGAAATAATGAGCAATAAGAATACTATGTGGCAGCAAAAGCAGAACCGAATGGTTGCTTCTTCTTTGCTCATTGACTAATGTTGGAAATATATATCTGCGCATGCGTCGTCAATCGCAATGAAAACAATTTTTATGCTTTGGTAGGCGACATTTTGTGAGGTTTAATGCTTTGTTGCAATTGAATTTTTCAGATTAATCATGATTAGACACCTCAAAAATACTCCCCCCTCCCCCTTTTTTTCACTCCTAGAAGCCTGTCCTGTATTTACTGTTCTCAGGGTCGATCCTAGCAGGTGTGCAGCGTGTGCACCGCACAAGGACGGCCAAAGCAAGGGGCGGCCGCAGGCCACATCATATAGTTCTTATAATCAAGCAAAATTTCTCAAGAATTTCTCACAAGATAACTTATAATAAGTCAAATAAATATGCTGAATTTTAAATTTTCAATTATCAAAGTAAGTGCCGATTTCCCGACAACATAGCATAGTTTAAGAACAATCGCAGATGCGTGGAGAGACAGTGGAAAATTGCTACTCCTCTGAGAGTCAAATATATATGAATGACGAACTAAAATTTTGTAATTTTCCCCCTTTACAGCATTTTTTTTTTGAATGAAAATCACGAATGAAGTGCTCGGTTTCAGATCAGGGCTTTTGTCTCGGGTAGTAAATTTAAACGTAGCTCCAAAACGAGGATCCAAAAGGATGCCATGACCTCCTTGGCGAGACTAAACAAGGCTTAAATTGCCTATTTAGGACTTTAATTTCGGAAAATTTTGCTGTTTGAACCACCAATCTTAAGGACCCAATTAAATCTCTGATTCACCCCTTCCACCTTAACTTAATAAAACATAGCCTAAAAATGTTGGCTTTAAAATCCAAAATGTGTTTTCAGAGGACAGCCCTTCTTAATGTCATCAAAATGTGCTTAATGACATTTTTCCTATTTCTTTTTCGAAATTTTTGAGATGGACGGCCCGAAATCCATTCCCAAACATTACTACCAAAGATAGTCTTAATTAGCATCTTTAGAAAGGCCCCTGATCCCGCCCCCTCAGTTTGAAATTGACTTCAGTTTCAAAAAACAGTTCATGAGGGCACACTGAACCCCCGCCCGCTCTTTGTCCAATCGTTATCAAACATTGTGTAAAATACAATTTTCTAAAATATTCTGGAGGAGGCCTGGCTTATGTAACTTTTCACGGCGCTAGGGCAGATACCCATCAATCGTCGAAGTGAGATGGACAAAAGTCTATAGTTGTTTTTCAGATATTAATATCGAAAAATATCCGAAAGATCCGCCGAAGCTTCCCAGTTTTGTTAACGTCGCCAAAGAAAGCATAAAATTGCGCTTTTAGAAATATCCACTTGGGAGCTCCAAAACCCTTCCTTCCCAAAAATAGCCTAAAATGAATTTTAGTTCCGAAAAATATTTCCGTTCGGAATATTTTATCTATCGTTTTCAAATATAGCGTAAAATGGGTTTTTGAAACAATAGTACCGAAAAATTACCGGAGGAAAGCCACCAGTTCCCCTAACATCACCAAAGACAGCCTAAATTTGCATTTTAAACTTCAATTTCGAAAACTTTCGATAGGAGATGATTGAATCTACCTCCTTCTAGCAACATCAACAAAGATAACCCAAAACTGCTTATTTAAAACTTCAGTCTCGGAAAATTTTCGGGAAGAGCGCTGATCTTTCCTAAGCTATGGTCACAAAAAAAATAGCTTCGAATTGATTTTAATTTTGAAAGAATTTTAGGAGAGAACTCCAACATTACTTTTCCACTGAAGTCTCAGAAAAGTTTTTAAAATTGCGATATTCGACGTCAATTTCGAAAATTTCTCCATGCACCTTGAATGTCCCCGACTCTTTTCTTCTTGCAACCAAACACAACCAAAGATTACTAAAACTATTTTTCGTACGCCAATTTCGATATTTTTCCGGGAGCAATCCCCCCTCACCTGATTCCCCCTCCTCCGTCCTTTCTCTGATGTCACCGAAGACAGACTATAAAATGCATTTTACGACTAGTAAATTTTGGTATTTATTACTTAATGGACTTCAAAGATTAGTCAAAATATGCAAATTACTCTTGAGGGGCAGCACATTAGATCTTTGCACACGGGCGGCCGACACCCTAGGATCGGCCCTGACTGTGACCATGTCCCCAATTCTTGCATTTGTGTCCCGAATGTTTTCGAAAAAGTCCATTAATTAACAATGACGCTAAAATTTGATTGTGCAATCTTTAAAAAGAAGCTAGCTTCAGGCTGCCTCCCACCTAACCTGCTCCTCCCCCACCTCCTTTGACCCCCCACTTTTTTGGGACACCAGTGACCTGTGTAAACAAAATTTTGGTCAGTTTCAGTTACTAGAGCGGTCACAAAATACCAGTCATTCGCAAACGGACATATTCTAAAAATTTTCAAAATAGATTCTGTACATTGAAAAAAAAATCAATAGTACAAATGAAAACTAAAGCTGACAACTTTCTTTTATGTTAAATGTATTTAATTTTTCATGACATCGTACAAATTTTGAAAATCAGACTCCAATAACCATTTCCATTTATTTTTCAAAGCACTTAATTTCTTTTGGATAATTTACTACAACACGAAATACTTATAGCTGCATAGCCGGATTTAGGACTGAATTCCTGGGGGGGGGGGGGGGGCAGGATTTTTTTTTTTTTTTAAACAACATTTTTATTGCCCCCCACTCCCTATGTTTTTGTCTGTTTCCTGTGATGCATAAGTCCATGCTTTACTTTTTTGTGCGTCGTTTTCATTAATGTGTTTTCATGCTGTCCTTTTTGAATTGACCTTAAGAGAGGGAGCTGGTATCAAGAGAGTGACGCACAGCTCCCTTTAAAGTGGGAAATAGAACATCTCCAATTTTAGGAGATGTTCTATTACCACTTTATACGGGGGTTTCTCCCCCGGAGAAAATTTTGTAAAATGGATATAAAATTCTGCATTTTGAAGCCTTATAAAGGTTAATTGGATAGACATAGAAATTGATAACTAGATTATACAGTTGTACAGTATTGTTCAAACTTTGTAAGAAACAGCCATTTTAAGTTTGAAAGAAAAAATAAACTAGTTTTCTCATTGCAACAACCTTTTTTTAATTATAAGTAGTGCAGAAAACGAAAAGAAATAGAGGTAGTGTATCATTTTTTTTTCCTCCCTAAACAGATTAACAATATGCAGTAGAAGTAATTGGAGCCTACTTTGCTTAGGATTTTCAAAGAGTTATCTAATTATTTTCAAGGACTCTAGAATAAATAAAATGATTTGACGCACATCATTTGTACTTTCCAGTCTATGGTATTTTAGTACTTGATTGTAAATTTTTGCAGTCCTGTTCCAACTTTGGGAGAAATAGCTATTTTAACTTTAAAAGAAAAAAGAAACCATAGATTTCTCATGACAACAACTTTTCTTCAGTTGCAAGTGGGGCAGAAAACGAAAAGAAATAGAAGTAGTGTATATTTTTTTTTCCCGTGCTAAACAGATAGACAATATACAGAAGAAGTAAGATAAAAGCAATCAATGCAAAAGAATTTCCAAAATACTGCATTCAGGATTGAATAAATAGCAAGATATGAAACATGTGAGTCACAAAAATTTATTTCAAATAATATGTTACAAACGTGAGAACCATGATTTTTACATTTTTAATACAGGATGTGGCAAGGAGCTGAATTTGACATATGTTGGCATTCCTCCCCCTCTACCATTTGTTAGAAATTTTAAAATTTAAGGTTTGTAGCCACACGTTTCCAAATATTCAAGGTTTTCAAGCACTTAAAAATGAAATTAGTTTTTTCAAGCAATTTCAGTTTTTTAAGGAACAAATCATGATTTTTTTTTGGGGGGGGGAGTTAGGGACCCACTTCAAACCAGGGGCTCTAAGCAACAGTTTGTTTATCTTATAGGCAAATTCGACCCTATTTGTAATTCACTTCTACTTGTAAATTTTTGCTTGATTTTTTGTAGTTTTTATGAAAATTCGTCAGTTTTTACAGTTAAAGGATTTTTACGATTTTACCAATCTTTGTTAGGATTTTATAGACTTTTATAAAATTTCAGCAAATTTTTCCAAAACTTTTGATGACTCAATTATTTAGATTTCAATAATGACAAGGACTGACTCACTTAGACTTAGATGATCATGACTTACCTTACTTTTAAAACAGTGTTTATAAAGTAAGTAAAATTGTACTCTCCCTCTAAGCAAAAAGATTCATTTAATCAGATCTCTCAGATAACTGAAATTTACTCAGTTTGCGATAGTATTTACTCTCTCTCTCTCTATCTCAAAAGAGAGAGAGAGAGAGATGGAAAAAAATCTTATGTTTTTTAGAATTTCTCAAAAGGCCAATTAATATACTAAGAACATAAATATTATGCACAAATAAATACTTGAAATGTG